>NC_134689.1:366537842-366837842 GCF_050947455.1 Rhinoderma darwinii
TCGTTTTTGAGTGTAGACCCCAGGCACAATGTCGTTGGAGGCCTGTTACCATTAGGTTGGAGATGTTGAGGTGTGAGAAGGTACGTCCTGCATTGAGGTGGCTGGGACCTCATGAAGTTATAAATATAATGGGTCAGGTATAGTTACATAGTTACATAGTTACATAGTTAGTACGGCTGAAAAAAGACACATGTCCATCAAGTTCAACCAAGGGAAGGGAAAAGGGAAGGAAAAATTTCTACACATAGGAGCTAATATTTTTTTGTTCTAGGAAATTATCTAACCCTTTTTTAAAGCCATCTACTGTCCCTGCTGTGACCAGCTCCTGCGGTAGGCTATTCCATAGATTCACAGTTCTTACTGTAAAGAAGCCTTGTCGCCTCTGCAGCTTGAACCTTTTTTTCTCCAGACGGAGGGAGTGCCCCCTTGTTTTTTGAGGGGGTTTTACAAGGAACAGGATTTCACCATATTTTTTGTATGTGCCATTAATATATTTATATAAGTTAATCATGTCCCCCCTTAGTCGTCTTTTTTCAAGGCTAAATAGGTTTAATTCTTTCAATCTTTCCTCATAACTTAAATTCTCCATGCCCCTTATTAGCTTCGTTGCTCTTCTTTGTATTTTTTCCAACTCCAGGGCATCCTTTCTATGAACTGGAGCCCAGAACTGAACTGCATATTCTAGATGAGGCCTCACTAATGCTTTGTAAAGTGGCATTATTACATCCCTGTCCCGCGAGTCCATGCCTCTTTTAATACACGACAATATCCTGCTGGCCTTTGAAGCAGCTGATTGACACTGCATGCTGTTATTGAGTTTATGATTTACAAGTACACCCAGATCCTTCTCAACAAGTGAATCCGCCAGTGTAGCGCCCCCTAGGACATATGATGCATGCAGGTTGTTGGTACCAAGATGCATAACTTTACATTTATCTACATTAAACTTCATTTGCCAAGTGGACGCCCAAACACTTAGTTTGTTTAAATCTGCCTGTAATTCATGAACATCTTCCATAGTCTGAACTATATTACATAGCTTGGTGTCATCTGCAAAAATAGAAATAGTGCTATTAATCCCTTCCTCTATATCATTAATAAATAAGTTGAATAATAGTGGTCCCAGCACTGAACCCTGGGGTACACCACTTATAACCGGGGACCATTCAGAGAAGGAATCATTGACCACAACCCTCTGGATACGGTCCTTGAGCCAATTCTCAATCCAATTACAAACTATATTTTCTAAACCTATAGTCCTTAATTTACCCATTAGGCGTCTATGGGGGACAGTGTCAAATGCCTTTGCAAAGTCCAAAAACACTAAATCCACAGCGGCCCCTCTGTCTAGACTTCTGCTCACCTCTTCATAAAAACAGATTAGGTTAGTTTGACAACTTCTGTCCTTAGTAAAACCGTGCTGGCTGTCACTTATAATGCTATTTATTGTCACATAATCCTGTATATAGTCCCTCAATAGCCCCTCAAACATTTTCCCCACGATGGATGTTAAGCTTACTGGTCTATAATTACCCGGGGAAGACCTAGAGCCCTTTTTGAAAATAGGCACCACATTTGCCCTGCGCCAGTCCCTTGGCACTATACCAGTCACTAGAGATTCTCTGAATATTATGAAAAGGGGGACAGAAATAACTGAACTAAGCTCTTTAAGAATTCTAGGGTGTAACCCATCTGGTCCCGGAGCCTTGTGCACATTTATTTTATTTAATTTAGCTTGGACCATCTCTACATTCATCCAATTCAGTATATCAACTGATATATTAACAGCACTGGCACCGGCTACATCAGCTGCTCTTTCTTCTGTTGTATATACAGAGCTAAAGAACCCATTTAGTAACTCTGCCTTCTCTTGATCCCCTGTGATCAACTCCCCATTACCATTATCTAGGGGTCCTACATGTTCAGACCTTGGCTTTTTTGCATTTATATGCTTGAAGAATTTTTTAGGATTTGTTTTACTATCCTTGGCCACCTGCCTTTCATTTTGTATTTTTGCTAATTTTATTACATTTTTACAGATTTTATTAAGCTCTTTATATTTTACAAAGGCTACAGCTGTACCCTCAGATTTGTATTTTTTAAATGCCCTTTTTTTGTCATGTATTGCCCCTTTCACAGAAGGTGTAAGCCATGTGGGGTTTAATTTGAGTCGTTTATACTTATTACCTGTAGGAATAAATTTTGCACTATAATAACTCAAAGTAGATTTGAAAATCTCCCATTTATCATTTGTTCCATTATTTGACATTAGTTCTTCCCAGTCTATATCCTGAATTGCAGCCCTCATCCTGGGGAAATTGGCTTTCTTAAAATTAAATGTTTTTGCCCTCCCAGCCTGCGTTTGTTTTTTACAGTATAGGTAAAATGTAACTATATTGTGATCACTGTTACCGAGGTTTTCACGAACATTGACATTCCCAACAAGATCTGCATTATTAGAAATGACCAGATCCAACAGAGCTTCACCTCTAGTCGGGTCTTCCACAAACTGGCCCATAAAATTTTCCTGCAACAGGTTGAGGAAATGTCTCCCCTTTGCAGTTGAAGCCGAACCATGACACCAATTAATATCCCGGAAATTAAAATCTCCCATTATCACTACAGTACCCGCCTGTGCAGCCCGCTCCATCTGTTTATATATCTGACCTTCCATCTCCTCAGTTATATTGGGGGGTCTATAGATTACACCAAAAGTAATTTTTTCAGTGTTTACCTCCCTTTCTAGTTCCACCCACAAGGTTTCAACCTCCTCACAGTCTTCACCCACTATTGTCTCTTTCACACTCGCCTTCATATCACTTCTCACATACAGACATACACCACCACCTTTCCTATTTGTCCTGTCTTTACGAAAAAGTGTAAAACCCTGTAGATTTACAGCCCAGTCATGTGAAGAGTCCAGCCATGTTTCAGCAACACCAACTATATCTATATTTTCTTCCAGTATCAAGGCCTCCAGCTCCCCCATTTTGCTTGCTAGACTTCTGGCATTTGTGAACATACACTTTAACTTGCCTGTCAGTTTTTCACTTTTATTATCAGAAATGTGATTTGACATTAATCGGTCCTTTTTATTTACACTGGTGTTTTGTAACGAAAGGATCTCCTTATCTTGTTGTCTAGCCCTCTCCCCACATTCTGTTTCTCCCCCCACCAATATAGTCTGACCCCTCTCTAACCTGGCTACCCCTTTTTTTTCTACATTGACCTCCCTCCTCAGCCCTAGTTTAAATACTCCGCCACCCCAGCTAGAATTCTCTCCCCCAGCACAGCGGACCCCCTTCCATTTAGGTGCAAATCATCTGCAGAATACAGTTTGTACCCCAATGAAAAGTCAGCCCAGTGCTCTAGGAACCCAAATCCTTCTCCTCTACACCAAGACTTCAGCCATGCATTTAACTCCCTAAGCTCCCGCTGTCTTTCCTGTGATGCGCATGGCACAGGCAGTATTCCTGAGAATACAACCTTGGAGGTCCTTCCCTTCAGCTTGTAGCCTAGTTCTTTAAAATTATTCTTAAGGCTCCTCCACCTACCATTTATTCTGTCGTTGGTACCGACATGGACCACGACAGCTGGATCATCACCAGCCCCTCCCAGCAATTTGTCCACCCGTTCCACCACATGCCGAACCCTGGCACCAGGGAGACAGCAAACCATTCGGTTGAGGCGGTCTTGGCGACAAATTATTCTATCCGTCTTCCTGATTATAGAATCCCCTACAACTATCAATTGTCTTGGCTTGCCTGCATTACCATCCCGCCGACTACTAGCTGGGCTGTTCTCCCGGCTGTTAGGGAGATCAGTATCCACTAGGGCTGCCTTTTCTGAGACTGACACCCTCGCATCATCACCCAACCTGGCAATTTTGCTTGGAATGCCAGAAACCGGATCGGCCTTCCTTGTCTTTGACCCCTTTCTACTGCCCCTAACTACATTAACCCAGCTACTTACCTGATCCTGCTCACCCATGTCTTCACCCTCCAGTTCTAACCCACTAACTGCATGCTCTGTGAGCAGCAAGCTCCGCTCAAAATTGTCTATCCTCCTCAATGTTGCATTTTGCTCCTCCAGATCTCTAATGCGAGATTCCAGGTGAACAACATGCTCACATCTGCCACAGAGATATTCACCCTGGAACTCCGGCTCCAGTCGTGTATACATATGACAAACTGTGCACTGAAGAAAACCTCCAATCTTGCTATCCATTATCCAAGTTACACCAAAACAGCGAACAATTGTCAAAGAAAAAGAAGAGTACTTACTGGGGCTTCAACTCCTCTTTTCAAATCCGGTTTTAGAACTCCACTTAGTTCACAAGCCACTTAAACCACCAAGCTCAGAAAGAGCAAGCTCAAAATGAGGTCTGATGACTAATTTATACCACCTGTGTCCAGTTAACCCCTTCCCCCTCGTCAACTGCTCAGCTGGAACGAATCTGCAAGGGAAAAAAAAAAAAAAAAAATTTACAATTTTTTTTTTAAAATTGTGTGAGTTTTTGCTATCTTCTATTTGCTAGCAATCAAAACAGATTCACAAACACAGAAATACAGCAACACAATACAGAAGTACAGCAACACAATCCGGTTTTAGAACTCCACTTAGTTCACAAGCCACTTAAACCACCAAGCTCAGAAAGAGCAAGCTCAAAATGAGGTCTGATGACTAATTTATACCACCTGTGTCCAGTTAACCCCTTCCCCCTCGTCAACTGCTCAGCTGGAACGAATCTGCAAGGGAAAAAAAAAAAAAATTTACAATTTTTTTTTTTAAATTGTGTGAGTTTTTGCTATCTTCTATTTGCTAGCAATCAAAACAGATTCACAAACACAGAAATACAGCAACACAATACAGAAGTACAGCAACACAATCCGGTTTTAGAACTCCACTTAGTTCACAAGCCACTTAAACCACCAAGCTTAGCGGGGGTGCTAACCGATATACAATGCAGTACCCATTTGATCATGCTGAATAGAGAGTCAGTGTAATGACCGGGGGGTAGGGAAACGGACAAGTGAGCCCTAATCTACCCGCCACTCTGTCCTTGCCTACTTGCAACGACCCGCCCTAGGCGACGGGGTACAACTGGGCGGCGGTCCCTGCACTCAGTAAGTGCACGACAAACACGACAAACATACAAGGGAACACAAGCAAGGGAAAGGGGCAGTTGCCCACGGCAACACCGTGAGCAACCAGAGTGGTGAACGAGCCGAGTCAAGCCAGGAGTGTGCGAGGTACAAAACGAAGAGCAGAAGAGTAGTCGGTAAGCCAGGGTCTGTATGGAGCAGGATCAAAAATAGCAGGAGCTGTAGCTGGGCCAGGAAACCACACGAAAAAGAATCACAAGCACTGGAGGAACAGGAAAGGCAGGCTTAAATAGACCGAGGGCGGGAGCTAGCTGAGTCTGGCTAGGTTGCAATAGGCTCTCCCACTCCTAAGCCTGCCAGCTTGAGTGGTGGAAGCTGGAGTCAGTCTCAGGGATGTAGATTCAGGTGCTGACTGATTAATTAAGGGAGTTAACCCCGAAGCTGTGCCTGGCAGATCCTTTACAGTACCCCCCCCCTTTTATGAGGGGCCACCGGACCCTTTCTAAGTGGACCTGGCTTACTGGGGAAACGCAGGTGGAATCTCCTGACCAATACCCCAGCGTGAACATCCCGGGCGGGTACCCAAGTCCTCTCCTCGGGCCCGTAACCTCTCCAATGGACCAGGTACTGGAGGGAGCCTTGGACCATCTTGCTGTCCACAATCCTGGCCACCTCGAATTCCACCCCCTCAGGGGTGAGGACGGGAACAGGAGGTCTCCTCGAGGGAGCCAAGGACGGGGAGCAGCGTTTAAGGAGGGAGGCATGAAACACGTCGTGTATACGAAAAGACGGGGGTAACTCCAGCCGGAAGGAGACAGGATTGAGGACCTCAATGACCTTATACGGCCCAATAAACCGGGGAGAAAACTTCTTGGACGGAACCTTGAGACGCAAGTTCCTAGACAACAACCACACCAGATCCCCGACCATAAACAGGGGGTTAGCAGAACGTTTTCTATCAGCCTGAGTTTTTTGTACGCTCTGGGACGCCTCTAGGTTCTTCTGAACCTGGGCCCAGACTGTGCACAGTTCCCGATGAACGCCCTCTACCTCGGGATTGTTGGAACTACCAGGTGAAACGGAGGAGAACCGTGGATTAAACCCAAAATTACAGAAAAAGGGAGAGACCCCTGACGAGTTACTGACCCGGTTATTAAGGGAAAATTCGGCGAGGGGAATGAATGAGACCCAATCATATTGACAGTCAGAGACAAAACACCTTAAGTATTGTTCTAGAGATTGATTAGTCCTCTCCGTTTGGCCATTGGTTTCAGGATGGAAGGCAGAGGAGAAGGACAGATCAATCCCCAACTTCATACAGAAGGCTCTCCAAAACAATGAAACAAATTTTACCCCTCTGTCCGAAACAATATTGACAGGGACCCCATGGAGACGCAGGATGTGTTTGACAAACAAGGTAGCCAACGTCTTGGCGTTGGGTAGTTTCTTGAGGGGCACAAAGTGGCACATCTTACTGAAGCGGTCTATCACCACGCACACCACCGACTTGCCTTGGGATGGAGGCAAATCGGTGATAAAATCCATGGAGATATGTGTCCAAGGTCTCTGGGGAATGGGCAACGAACGCAGTAAGCCCGCTGGTCGGGACCTGGGAGTCTTGGACCTAGCACAAACCTCACAAGCGGCGACGTAGGCCTTAACGTCTTTAGGCAACCCAGGCCACCAATAATTTCTGGTAATGAGGTGTTTGGTACCCAGGATACCTGGATGACCAGATAGAGCGGAGTCATGATTTTCCCTAAGTACCCTTAGCCGGAATTGCATTGGAACAAACAGCTTGTTCTCAGGAAGGTTCCCGGGAGCTGAACCTTGATCAGCAGCAATTTCAGAGACTAAATCAGAATCGATCGAGGAAATGATTATACCTGGAGGCAAAATACAAGCAGGATCTTCCTCCAAAGGAGGGCTGGCCATGAAGCTACACGACAGTGCATCAGCCTTAATATTTTTAGACCCAGCCCTATAGGTAACCAAAAAATTGAATCTGGTAAAAAATAACGCCCATCGAGCTTGTCTCGGGTTTAGCCTCCGGGCAGATTCTAGGAAAACCAGATTCTTGTGGTCGGTAAGGACCGTTACCTGGTGTCTAGCCCCCTCCAGGAAGTGGCGCCACTCTTCAAATGCCCATTTAATGGCTAAGAGTTCGCGGTTGCCAATATCATAGTTACTCTCAGTTGGCGAAAACTTCCTGGAGAAGTAGGCACAGGGGCGGAGATGGGTGAGGGACCTGGTACCCTGGGACAAGACAGCCCCCACTCCCACCTCAGATGCGTCAACTTCCACGATAAATGGCTCCATTTGGTTGGGCTGAACCAGCACCGGGGCCGAGATAAAGCACTTCTTAAGGACCTCAAAAGCCTGGACAGCCTCAGGAGGCCAGTGGAGGAGATCAGCACCTTTGCGAGTGAGGTCCGTAAGAGGCTTAGCGATGACCGAGAAGTTAGCAATAAATCTCCTGTAATAATTAGCGAACCCCAAAAAACACTGTAACGCCTTCAGGGAGGCAGGTTGGACCCATTCCGCCACAGCCTGAACCTTGGCGGGGTTCATGCGGAATTCATGAGGAGTGAGGATTTTACCCGAAAATGGTATCTCCTGTACCCCAAACACACATTTTTCGGTTTTGGCAAACAGTTTGTTTTCCCGAAGGACCTGGAGCACCTTCCTGACATGCTCAATGTGGGAGGACCAGTCCTTGGAAAACACCAGTATGTCATCAAGGTACACTATAAGAAATATCCCCAGGTAATTTCTCAAAATCTCATTTATGAAATTCTGGAAGACCGCAGGGGCGTTACACAACCCAAAGGGCATGACGAGGTATTCGAAATGGCCTTCGGGCGTGTTAAACGCAGTCTTCCACTCATCCCCCTCTTTGATGCGAATAAGGTTATACGCCCCCGTAGATCCAATTTAGAGAACCATTGGGCCCCCTGAACCTGATTAAAGAGATCAGGAATCAAAGGAAGGGGATACTGGTTCCTTACCGTGACCTTATTCAGGCTACGGTAGTCAATGCATGGCCTAAGACCACCATCCTTCTTCCCCACGAAGAAGAAGCCAGCACCTACCGGAGAAGAAGAGGGACAAATGTAACCCTTGGCCAGGGATTCCTGGATATACTCTCTCATGACTTCACGTTCGGGACAAGAAAGATTAAATATCCTACCCTTAGGAAGCTTAGCTCCTGGTACCAATTCGATAGCGCAATCGTATTCTCTATGAGGAGGTAACACTTCGGAGGCCTCCCTAGAGAAAACATCAGCGAAGTCCTGAAGAAACTCGGGTAGCGTATTCGCCTCCTCAGGGGGAGAAATAGAATTAACAGAAAAACATGACGTACAACATTCATTACCCCATTTGGTTAGCTCCCCAGTATTCCAGTCAAATGTGGGATTATGCAACTGCAACCAGGGAAGGCCTAGAACCAAATCGTACGATAATCCCTGCATCAACAGTACAGAGCATTGCTCCAAATGCATGGAGCCAACAAGGAGTTCAAAAACAGGGGTATGCTGTGTAAAATAACCATTAGCAAGAGGAGTGGAGTCGATACCCACTACCGGGACAGGTTTAGGCAAATCAATCAGAGGCATAGCAAGAGACATAGCAAATTCCACAGACATAATATTAGTAGAGGACCCTGAATCCACGAAGGCACTGCCGGTAGCAGACCTACCACCAAAAGAGACCTGAAAGGGAAGCAAGATCTTAGTACATTTCCTATTTACTGGAAATACCTGTGCGCCCAAGTGACCTCCCCGATGATCACTTAGGCGCGGAAGTTCTCTGGCTGCATTCTTACGCTTAGGACAGTTGTTCACTTGATGCTTGTCATCCCCACAGTAGAAGCAGAGACCATTCTTCCTGCGGAATTCTCTACGTTGTTGGGGGGACACGGAGGCCCCGAGTTGCATAGGTATCTCTGAGTCTTTTGGGGAGGAACGAAGCAACGGAACTTCGGGAGGCATCATGGGGGAGTCGGAAGAGAAAACACATAAACGTTCATGTTGTCGTTCCCTGAGACGTCGGTCAAGTCATACCGCTAAAGCCATAGCCTGGTCTAGGGAGTCAGAAGAGGGATAGCTAACTAGCAGGTCTTTCAGGGCATTCGACAGACCCAACCTAAACTGGCACCTTAAGGCAGGGTCATTCCACCGAGAAGCTACGCACCACTTCCTAAAGTCAGAGCAATACTCCTCAACAGGTCTCTTACCCTGACGTAAGGTCACCAGCTGACTCTCGGCAAAGGCAGTCCTGTCAGTCTCGTCATAAATAAGTCCGAGAGCAGAAAAGAAACAATCAACGGAGGAAAGTTCAGGGGCGTCAGGAGCCAAGGAGAAGGCCCACTCTTGGGGCCCTTCCTGGAGCCGGGACATAATTATACCCACCCGCTGGCTCTCAGAACCTGAGGAATGAGGCTTTAAACGAAAGTAAAGCCTACAACTCTCCCGAAAGGAGAGAAAAGCCCTCCGGTCCCCTGAGAACCGGTCGGGCAACTTGAGGTGGGGTTCAAGAGGTGCGGTGGGGGGAACTACCAAGGTAGCATCAGGCTGGTTGACCCTCTGAGCCAGGGCCTGGACCTGTAGGGAGAGACCCTGCATTTGCTGAGCCAGGGTCTCACGGGGGTCCATAGTGGTGTCAGGGACCAGGGTAGACTAGGTATGGGCTTGTGATTATGTAATGACCGGGGGGTAGGGAAACGGACAAGTGAGCCCTAATCTACCCGCCACTCTGTCCCTGCCTACTTGCAACGACCCGCCCTAGGCGACGGGGTACAACTGGGCGGCGGTCCCTGCACTCAGTAAGTGCACGACAAACACGACAAACATACAAGGGAACACAAGCAAGGGAAAGGGGCAGTTGCCCACGGCAACACCGTGAGCAACCAGAGTGGTGAACGAGCCGAGTCAAGCCAGGAGTGTGCGAGGTACAAAACGAAGAGCAGAAGAGTAGTCGGTAAGCCAGGGTCTGTATGGAGCAGGATCAAAAATAGCAGGAGCTGTAGCTGGGCCAGGAAACCACACGAAAAAGAATCACAAGCACTGGAGGAACAGGAAAGGCAGGCTTAAATAGACCGAGGGCGGGAGCTAGCTGAGTCTGGCTAGGTTGCAATAGGCTCTCCCACTCCTAAGCCTGCCAGCTTGAGTGGTGGAAGATGGAGTCAGTCTCAGGGATGTAGATTCAGGTGCTGACTGATTAATTAAGGGAGTTAACCCCGAAGCTGTGCCTGGCAGATCCTTTACAGTCAGCTTTGAAAACGGTGTTGAGAAAGAGGTCAGTGAGAAACTGGTACTTGAGGCTGATAGTTGAAGCCATTGTGCAGAACGGTCAACCATAAGTTCTACTAAGTGGGAGGTACCAGGAAGCCTTGAGAGACCCGAGTGTGGCCTAGCGGGGCGCAAGCCAGGATAGAGCAGTTACAAGGTATTTAAGCTAGCAGAGAGGAGAAGTCATCACAACCATTTCACCGTGCAACAGTTATCCAATGTAGACCTAGGTCGATGAAACGTTTCAGCACTGAACCTCTCCATGAGGTTTTATTATTATAAAAGCTAAGTGTGTCATTTTCTGAAAAACTGTAGTTCATTGTTGCGAAAAGTAGTGGTTAACGTCCACGAGGACCCGCAGTGGCGTAGTTTGGTGTGCAACAAAGAGCAGAGGGTTTCTCCCTTATTTTTGGAGTAGGCCATGTTGTAGGTGGGGTGGTGCCCACAGTGACCCACGGAGGCACAGTAGGGATAACAGATATGAATTCAGATGCAACCGGTACAGGGTGGGACTACTGCATTCGATTGAGGTCCCCAGCCTTGAGTTGATCACTCCGCCGGTTATTATTGAAGTTTACTTTAATAAAGCAACATAATAAACAAATTATCTCCTTATTGCCACGTGCTACAAGGGCTACACTGCAATACTAGGCACAGCCTATGGACAAAGAGTGGTGCTGATCTTGGGGGAAAGTCAGGCTTCTTTTTCTAATCCCAGACAATCCCTTTTAACACTATTCAAATCCTGAAAATATAGGTCTGAGCGCAGTTAACCTCAGATACCACTCCCTCCGTGTCACATGGAAGCTAAGATACGTGGAGCTGTTTGATGGGGTCCTCTCACTGTAGAGCTGTTATAGCTTAGCTACCCCTGTGCGTGATATCAGAGTGGTCACCCATGATCCTCTTTCCCAGACTAACACAATAGATACACGGTAAAAAAAAAGATTGCTTTTTCTTCAATAACCCTATTGCGCCCCTGGAAAACAGTGCTAGGATCAATAATAGAGTCAATTGACCCATGTCTGTTATATGAACGATATCTATAAATGCCTGATGGACCCGTTTAAAGTCTCAGAAGGTTCTGCTGATGCTATTACCAGTTTACATTGACTGGGCCTAGTACACAAATATACAAATATCACATTTAATTCTATCCGTAGCATTGTAATATAGTGTAGAATTAATATAAGAGGGGAAATCATAGACAGAATATTATGGCAGTGTTGGTCTTTGAAAGTTTTATGTGGGAAAACCTTTATACGGAGCATTTTAAAGTTAATAAAGAGTTAAACATTAAGTCTTGTGGCGCACGGAGGAGAAACTCCACGCCTAATGATTTCGATAATTGCCTTCCCATTTTCCTTCTCTCTCCACTCTCCTTGCCGTCTCTCCCTCTCTCAGAGTCCTTGTTTCTCACTCTGTCACTTGGTATATACCACCTTCAGCGCTGTAGCAATTCGCAGTCTTTCACCGCACTATTTAGCCCCCACCTCCACCCTTCTCCTTACATCTCTTTCACTCTCTATAGTTCCTCTATCTCTCTGGCTTTCCTTATCTATCCCTTCTTATTCTTCCTCGCTCTGCTCCTTTTTTTTTTTCTTGGCGGATTTGCAATTTCCCTATAAAAGTGAGAATTCATTTCCAGGCTAATGCAGTGTCAGGCGGCTGTTTACTGAGCATGGATGATATATCGGGGACAGTGCATACAGAGGACTAGTTAATGATGCATTGAATTAAATCCTGACTCCTCAGCTGAGCTGTGCGCCTCCTCCTAGTTCTCAGGCTCCTTTCCCCTCTCCCACAGCCTGTGGCTTGTCTCTCCCAATCTCACCACTAGGAGTGCTCTTTGACATCAAGGATGTTGTAATCTCAAGTCAATGCCTAGGGAAAACCTGAAAGCCCTCCGCGGGTGCAAATAACTTGTAGTTCAGGAATATAAGAGAGGGCAGTTACAATGATAAGTGGGAACAAGACAGAGAACGGTACATTTGCAATGACGGCTAGGGCTACACTGTCTTCAGATACAGGCCCGCAGCACACATGATATTGTTATGGCTGTGGGACAACCTGCTTTCTGGCTTCTGACTTGTTGTTACAGTCGCATGAAGTCGCACACAATGTGAGGCTGGACTGCAAAATCGCAATGTGACTGCAGTCATGCCAAGCTTTGCGTCGTCTAGCAAGTTTGCAAATTGTATAATCTATTTATTGTATACATCATATATTTATACTGTACTTCTTAATTTAGGATCTATGTGTAATAAAAATGTTATACATTGTGTAACTATAAAAACCACATACAGCTGAAATAATGGATGTACCCGACACATCCGTGCACTACACAGACAGACCATTGATTTCAATGGGCGCCATTTATTGAGTCATTTTCCATGTGGTGGCGCTGCACTTGCTGCTGGTAGCCGCCAGATGTCAGGTCACTGAGACTCCTGGCACGAGGACATCCTCTGATCAGCTCCATTTAAGGAACTCTTCTAACATAGAGGGATTATCCATAGTAAACAACCCCTTTAATATTCAGATCGGGGTCTTCTAGACATTCAACATTTATGTGCTAACTTCTGAAGTAGTTCTATAAATCGAAATGTCCCTTATAAAGTGATGAGATTGTGCAACACTATCTTGGTCCTGACCTTTTTTTTCATTTGTACTTGAGAGGCTCACACTGTTTTCATACAGATCCAATGGGCTTTGCAGGTGACAATGACCATATGCCACCCCCATTGCCCCATAAGTGATGACCTCCCTATGAAGCCATCCTGTTTTTTGGCTGATCGTGCTCCTCTTACATTGATATCACCATGCCAGGCACAATGACGACCCTAAGGGTCCAGGACGAAATGCTTACGTGAGATACGAAGGTAGAGGGGTGAGTGGTAGAAAGGAGACTCAAAGTCTAATGAAACAGAGACTTTTAAAGAGAGGGACCAAGATAGAACAAGAATATTATTTTAGAAGGAGTTTTATGTAAATAAAGCTTAATCATTGGTAAATAAAAACTATAGCTTCTTTCTAATATACTTTGTGTTTCAATTCCTCACCATTTCAGGATCTCTTCTTGCTGTCAGGGAATTGGAACATTACATTTTGGTTTTTGAATCTAACCAGATTCATATTTGAGTCCATTACAATATAAATGTTGTGCTCTTCACTTCTGGAGATGACCAATCAGTCCTGTAAATCTTTAAATATTACAAGTAAATTTCACCCAGATAAGATGACTTGCATTTAAGAAAACCTAGAAGAAGGTAAAATTCCTTTGATTCAGCAGCCGACTTAAATAGCCTTGAAGATTTTTTTTGGTACTAATTCATAATCCAGAATCCTGCAACACTAGAAATCAGTATCATTTTTATCTTGGATTTTTTTGGGGGTTGCACAGTAATTTCTATTGGCCTGCGAGTCATCTTGGTGGATCAGTAGACTAAAAAGTACAACACACAACAGTTTCCTATTGTTTTCTTTTTTTTTTTTTAGAAATACACCAATGATCCGTTTTGTTCCTCCTTCTCATATTGCAGGTCGTTGTAACCAGATGATCACAAGGGGACTCTGTCTGAGAAGACCCTCGCCATCAACTGTTATGTCCTGAGGACCACGGAATAAATTCTTAAATGAAATCAATGGGGGTCCTCCAGTGGCAAGAGCTTTGCTGAACATGACCTGGATTCAACCAATAGAAAGTTTCCCCAAACTATCTGGGCTGGCAAGCGCCCCAGAATATCTTGTTCCACTATGTACCTTCACAAACAAGTGGGGGGGTTGTCAGTACCAAACTTACACAAGTATTACAGGACTACCAGGTTGGCACAATTGGTGGCCCTCGAGTCACATCCGATCGCCCTGGTATCTTTTTTTATTTTACAACTATTGTGTCCTTCATCACTATCCTCTCTAATCTCCATTTAACATAACCCTCTATTTCAACCTGGTCTGGCCATTATGGTTAGTGGAAACATGGTAAAACAAAAATTCTGATTGATTTTCTTCTCGAAAAGAAATTGATTTCGTGGTGTTATTTCCTTTGACAAATGTTGCGGGCACAACAGGTTTTTCGTTTTGCACAACCCTGCTCTCTATATATGCCTCCTCTGATCTTACTATGTTAGAACGTTTATGCTTACATAGGGCCTCATGCAAGTGCTCCTTGTCCTATATCTATAGTGACCTTAATTCAACACCCCAAACTAGATTTTATATTTGTCTGGGAGGTTGACTACTGTGTAACCATATCTGGCACCATTACTGCACCATAATCTCTAAGGGTGGTTGGCAAGTTTCACTTACGGAAATCTCACTAAAAGTCCTGCACAGAGCATACTTGGTGCCCACTACTGAGTACATAGGATTTACCCAAACATCTCCCCATGCTGTTTTAGGGACTTCCAGGACATGGGCACCACCCTTTATATATGTTGGATCTGTAAGAAGGTGAACCGGTTCTAAAAGAACATTCACCGCTTGCTCTCTAGGATCATTGATCGTGATATCTCCTTTACATCCTGGTATACTGCTACAATTCATTTTAATGGCAACCCGTACACATGAGGCCCGCAAGTGAACCACAATATTGTCTTACCAGGCAGTGATCCAGCATATAAACAATATTATGCTCTTTGAGAAAATGAATGCCATAGTTTTGGACACCCTGACTTTCTTCTATGCACCTCCAGAATACTATAAGATCCTCCTGCCGGCCAGGCATTGACACAATAATCCACCTGAAAGGTCCAGCAGAAGACAACCCCACTTGGAGTTGACTTTGGAGTCAACTCTACTAGCGTCTATTTATTTTGGGTTTATTCACAAATTACTAGTAGATCTTATTAATGATTTGTGCTGTACGTGCAATGATAAAAAGAAAGATTACGAGTGGACATGGACATGTTCTGTATAGATGGACGGAGGACCCTCAGAATCATTTCCTCTGGTGGGCCCAAGGTAGTCCAGTCTGAGGCTGGGAAGGGTTGTCTGAAGCAAACAATGCACTTATGGCTGGCAGTAATTCCATGAATAAAAGTGAACATTTGCTTCAAAGATGTTGCCGATGGGTGAATTCTCTATTATGGAGCCCACTATTTGGCATAGGAGGCAACAGAGGTTAAATTGCTGAAATATGGATCTACATTTCATCCTCCATTGTCCAAATACAGCTTTCTAATAGGAAATCCGCCCATCGGCAAAGCATGGCAAAGTGGGTTTTCCACATTTCGCTCATCCCTAGATTCCAACATCAACCACAATACTTACATCTTTGGAACAAAAATCGGAAAGATCATTTAAAATCCTTTACATTTTTATTTTACTATTCGGCACATTTTGATCACGTATACATTGTGTATATGTATTTGATCATAGCGGTTGCTGGTTTGGATTCAGCTGTCAAGTGTGGTCAAATTGTTCATATTTTTACAGATAATCATTGTGTCCATAGGACAATTGGTCATTGTTCAACGATCTGAATAACATTGGAGCATTTATACATTTATATCATAATCGATGTCTATTGCCAGCGCTTCAGTCAATGCTCATTCAGATACAATGACCTGACAATAATCATTGATAATGTTTGTCTATACAGATCAAGATTTCAACTGAAGCTCGTAGTCCCCAATTTTAGATGCGTACGGTCACTAGAGCAGTCATTTGTACTGTCTCTGAATCCCTATATTCCTCAGTATATATACACTGATAGGGACTCATTTGTTACCACATCCATGCCTGGAAACCTTATGTCAAACTCAATGTTATTGCCCATTTGGTTCTATTCAGTCATTGTCTAATCATTGTAATTTACTAAACAAAAGATGATCGGACTTGCGTTCAGTGCTCTGGTCTGTTTTGCAGGATCGCAGTATAGCAGAGCTGGGTTTGTCAGCTGTAGCTGAGCTGAGTTTGCCATTTAACACAACTCTTCTGTGGTAGCACATATTTGACATGATTTTATAGGGCTACGAAGCGACTACATAAAGTTATCATTCATTAAGTAGCACCGAAAGTTCATTGACAAATTCAGCTCTGCTACATTTGTATATTAATAGTTTATAACAATATAAGATAATATATTATATTATATTGTAAACTCTCACTAGCAGTGATCTATGCTGTCACTTGTCTGTAAATGGTTTTTTTTCTGTCTCTTTTCATGTTGGACAATAGAATGTGAATAAATGGCGTTCATATTAATTCGATGAAGATGAGGAGGATTATGTTTGATCGTTGAGGCCTGATGTCAATGTATGACCCTCACTGTCCTGTGCAGGAGAGACTGTGGGCACATTGGACACCCCCTTCCCTCTCTCTCTGTATTAGGTGGTGGGTGCCTGTCTCTCCGAGTCTCCACACAAGCTGTCTCACTCTCTGTTCCCCTCCCCTCCTCCCTCTATTTGATTTATGACCAGTCCTGCAGTTTCTGACAAACTATTTGTTGGAAAATGAGATTTTTCTGCTGTTGGATGCTTCCTCTGGGAGGGTGGGGGCAAAGCGCCTAGCCCCCCCACTGCACACACAGTGCCACGCATGAGAGGGGTCCCCCAGCAATAACCCAGCCACTTAAGATAAATGAGAGAGATTAGGAAAACGTTTTACAGAAACTTCTTACTACCCCTTGTGTGTCTGTCATTGTGTCGCTTGTGTCACCATGTCACTTGTGTTGTGCTTTCATTTATTGTGTCTTACGTTGTATGTTTGATGTATGTATTTTGTATAATGTGTATTTTCAGCACTATTCTTGCCCATCTGTCTCGTCCTCACCCGTCAGTCTCTATGGCTATTTATGAATAGGAAGATGGTAAAATCCACTAGGATGATATACTATTAATATTCCGCATCCCTAGGATGTTATTTGCGTTCTTTATCGCACTGTAGACATTTCAGAATCTCCTGATGATTTCATGAGGAGGTATTGAAGGCTTCCATTAGGGTAAGTTTACACGTGGCATATATATGCTGCAAATTTTTTCAGTCGGAAAATCTGCAGCGTTTACAGTAACAGCAAATTGGGCGCGATTTTAACAAATGTCATCCACACACTGCGGAAAAACTCTGCTCTGAATACGTGCAAACATTGACCTATGGCGCTGACCTAAAATCTGCAGCGTGTCAATTTATGTTGTGGAATCACCGCTTAGTTGTTGCAGATTTTACTCATAGACTTTCATGAGGACCTTTAAATCCGCAGTATAATCCGCAAGCAATGATTTGTTGCAGATTTTACGGCGTGTCCGTTGTGGAACTGCAGCCAATCTGTTGAACTTGCACTGGAGCACATTTTACTGAAATCTGCAGAAAAATTAGCACATAATTCTGCAGCAAAAAGACAAATCCGCAGCATAATTTGGTGAGGATTTGCGGTTGTACCTGTCAATATGCTACGCAATGGAAAATCGACAGCGTATCTGTCACGGGTGGACATACTCTTAGAAAGCTCTCCAAAAGCAATATAATCCTACTTGTTAAAAATGCCCAATAGTCTGGAACGTCTGTTAGGGCACGTTCAGATGTGGCAGAATTTTTCTGCTGCAAATGTTGGTGCAGATTTGGGGCAATTACGCAACAAATCTGCAGCAACATTTGCATATTTGACAGGTAATTCAGACGTTGCAGAAATCACAGCGGACTTGCCACAGATTTCAGTTTTTGCATTGCAAAGGCTGGAATCCGCAGTGAAATTCTGCTGCTTCTCCGCAATATAGTGAGCATGCTGCAGAGGGGAACTTCTGCACCGCAGCCTGATTTCCGCACAGTTATTTTCTGCAACGTCTGAACTAACTTTCCTAAAAATGGATTGAAACAAATGTAAAAAACGGCTGCTGCAGAATTCCACTGCGGACTGTCCGCAGCGGAATTCAACAGCAATTCCACCACTTGTGAATGTGCCCTAAGTCTGGCACTGTGCCTCATGTGGGACACCCAAATTTTATCTAATTTTAATGACGTTCCTCTGTCCATCAGTTTAACTACAAATTTTGTAGAGTTTGTTACAAAGACAAATGATTACTGGATAGGCCACTGCTTCTGGGTAACGAAATGTTCAAGTTGTTATTTTTCATTATTAGTTATATCATATATATGTATATAGCGACTAAGCACCGTTTTTCTATTACTGAGCTCCCAATCTCCTTTCTCTTCACACAGATTCTAGGGGAGCTACCTAAGGCCCTGTTCACATGGCATGTATTCGCCGCGTTTTTGACGCGTTTTACGTGCCGAAAAATGCGGCAAAAATGCTTAACGTAAGCTTCCCACTGAAATCAATGGGAAGGTGCATTGTTAGTGCATACGACGCGTTTTTTTTACGCGCACGTTTAAAAAACGCATCGTATAAAAAAAGAAGTGTCAGGTCAATTCTTTGGCACGTAAAACGCAACGTAAATGCGCCTAATTCCCATATTCAATAGGAGTCCTAATTACAAGCCAAAAAAACACTACAAAAACGCGCACAAAACGCGCAAAAAAAAGTGTCAAAAACAAGTGTATTTTTTACGCGTTTAAATGTTTTTTTGGAGCGCCGTGTGAACAAGGCCTAACTGAATCTGCATTGAGCTCCCCCTACTGGTGGCTACAAGCAGCCGCATTTTAATAATTTAACTATGCAAGTGGGAAGTAAAAGCGGACCTTTCACCTCTCCTAAACGGTCTGCTTTAGTAAATACTTGTATTGCCCATGAAAAAAACATATTTTCTTAGAATTCTCGTTGTGCCGTGCCTCTGTGATTCCTCCAAAAATGTATTAATAAATTGAAAACAGGGTGTTACCATTGTCCTTGTCAAAGGGGCATGTTTCTACACATTCCCACTCTGTCAGCACTGATTGGACCTTGTCAGTCTGTGTAGGGACACACATACAGCTGGTAACACCCGGTTGGCAATTTATTGATACATTTCTAGGAGGAATAACAGAGGAATCACCCAATGCAGAGATCTAAGAAAAAATGTTTCAGAATAGTAATTTCATAGGGAATACAATTATTTACTAAAACAGACAAGTCAGGAGAGGTGACAGATTCTCTTTAAATAAGGGATTTTATAGCTCTGTATTAGAAAAACAGAAATCCCTATAAATATATATCATGAAATGAATCAGCACATCATTTTGGACCTATTAAATTTACAAAGTTACATTTCAAGAACCTTACAATGTCAAACTTTACCTTCTTGATGATAGATTGACACAATGAATGGATGTTATAGGTCTATAGCTAGGTCACTATTGGCTCCACTGCTAATTATTTCAACAATCTGAAGATGTCAACGTGATATCCGTTTCCAATCTATTCAATAATAATCCTAGCTTTTGACAATATCTATATCATTCATGGGGTTAATTTTATAAACAGGCAACATAGAAAGTGGCTAGTGAGCTGCATCTTGTGATTGGATTTGCTATAAAGATGGAAATGAACGCTCCTTTTTCATGATAGCAGGCATGCCTTTCAGACCCATTGACACACACGTAGATCCCTTACTATTACAGACGCCTATACCGGAATGTGTTTAGTATGAGATAAAAGTGGGAAATAGATTTTTATTTCAATTCTTCAGCAAGTTACAGAGAATAGATACATTCACATTGGTCCCTGTTCCCATAGAAGTTTAAAGGGGGTCAACCCACAAGATAAATGTATGGCCTACAATGGGACATATGGAAACAGCCAAGTACGAATGCTATAATGGGGAGGGGATGCACATGTGTCGCTACCTGTCCACCAGGAATGAAGGATCAGGCATCCCCAGTGGGTATTCCAGAGGATAGGTCCATGCCGATCTCACAATTATGGCATATTAAATCGATATGTCATAAATATCTACAGTGGGTAAAACCCTTTAAAATGTCTCCACCTCGGATGCACAAACTCAACCACCCATGCTGTGGCCAATGTCATAGGAAACCAATGTTTTTGGAGAGTAGGAGAAAACTGGAGTACCCAGGGGGAGAGCCATGCAAACACATGGAGATCATACAAACTCCTTGTCAATGTCTTAGTGCCATACATTGCCATAGTGTTTACCGGTATTGTCCATCTGCTGTGGTTCAGATGGCCCAATAACCATCTATTTCTGACCTTATAAGAGGAAGGTTGGATTGCATGTAACATGAACTACTGCTCCACACCATGTACTACTGCTACGGAGCTGTGGGTATAGTGTTTAGTCTATAGACACTCTTCCTATGCCCATCACATTTTGTTCAGCACATTATCACACAAACACATATGTACAGATACATTAGGATCAATTTCATAGAAGGACAATTAACCCATCAGTATGTCTTTAGATTAGGATGACTCCGGATTACCCAGATTAAATCCACATGAATAGGGGGAGAACCTATTACAGAATACGGGATATGGCTTGTGAAGTAGCTGCCGGGTTATCACACATTAACCCCACAGATGTCACTGTCACCTTCGAGACATAATAGAAAATTGCATAATGAATAGCTGGCGCCCACATATTTCAGTATGGGACTGAATTCACATGCACTTGACATTCATGTAACTAACTGCAACATTAGATAAAAATAAAGAAAATCTGGAGCTCAGAGAAACGAGAAGAAGGATACTGGTATTATAAGCAGGTAAAAGAGAAATTCCCATACAATGAAGATTTGATTTATCCCATTCTATAAAAATAACAAAAATCGATGTAGCAGTTTCACGGTTATATCTGATTTAGGGAAAGCTGGGTGACAAACAATATGGCCGCCCTTACAGCTCTCAAGCACGACCCATCTCCAGTAATCTAGTACACATCATTTGTAATGTTATTACACTCAGGAAAGACATCCAGGCCCCTTTTGTAACTCTTTCAGTGAATTCCCCATGACAAATTCCTCTGGCAGAGAGTGCCATAGTCTCACTGCTCTTACAGTAAAGAATCCTCTTCTATGTTTATGTAGAAACCTTTTTTATCTCCAGACGTAGAGGATGTCCCCTTGTTATAGTTACACTACTGGGTATTAATAGATCATGAGAGAGATCTCTGTATTGACCTTTCATATATTTATACATAGTTATTAGGTCAACCCGTCAGCCGTCTTTTTGCTAAATTAAATAACCCTAATTTTGGTCATCTTTATGGGTACTGTAGTTCACCCATTCCACTGAACCCGCTCAAGATCTGCTATGTCTTTCTTGCACACAATATTCTATATGCGGTCTGACTAGTGAAGGGATCTCAAACACGCGGCCCGCGTCATGGAGGAGCACAGTCCCTTTCCCGTGCTGCTGGATCGTTGTTGATAGGTGAGCAATGGCGACACAGCTCCGTGTACATAGTACAACCCCCCGTAGATAGCATCCCACACTGTTGACAGCGCTACACCCCCCTCACTCTAGTTAGTTCCATTGGGGCTTCCACTAGGAGTGGAATCCCCAGCCAGATTAAATAGACCATAGTCCCTGGGCTTTTCTACAAACTTGGGCCACCCTTCCCCACCGCCACTTTGCCGCGTCTCTAGTGAATACCACTTTTCCGTGCGAGCATTGACAAATGGGTGTTACGATTCCCCTTGTCAAAGGGCTGTGTCCCTCCAACCATCGCTGATAGTTTCACATCCTCTTGACAATGGGAATGGTTACATGCATTTGTCTATTAGTCCTGGGTACACAAAGACTTTATGTGGAATACAAGGATTTCCTACAACAGACATGTCAGGAAAGGGGATACATCCTCTATAGATCCAGTGACTCACAAGTGATGTCTTCTCTGATGGGAGTTGTTCTCTTTTCTTTTCCATCTGACACAGACCGTTTTATGGTGACTTCTCCTGATGAGAAATCTTTGCTCCTCGCTTCTGCAGCCATTTCCAGCCTCTGTAGAAACACACAAATTCAGACACCAAGGCCCAGGCCGATGCATTAAAGGGGTTGTCCGGGCACGGACCGTTTTTTTATACTGATGACATATCCACGTGCCCGGACAACCCCTTTTACTCAGACTAATAAGTTCGGACCCCAGACTAGATCATAGAATACATACAGACCCCAGTCCTTCTAAACTATTGCATTCCCCAGACCAGACACTCTAAATAAATACAGACCTCGGACCAGACCCCTAAATAAAAACCCCAGACCTGACACCCTACACTAATAATGACCCAGACCTGACTCCCTTAAAGAGGCTCTGTCACCAGATTTTGCAACCCCTATCTGCTATTGCAGCAGATAGGCGCTGCAATGTAGATTACAGTAACGTTTTTATTTTTAAAAAACAAGCATTTTTGGCCAAGTTATGACCAATTTTGTAGTTATGCAAATGAGGCTTGCAAAAGTCCAAGTGGGTGTGTTTAAAAGTAAAAGTCCAAGTGGGCGTGTATTATGTGCGTACATCGGGGCGTTTTTAATACTTTTACTAGCTGGGCGCTCTGAAGAGAAGTAACATCCTCTTCTCTTCAGAACGCCCAGCTTCCCTGCAAACGCTGATGCTGCTGCAGAATCAACTGTAGCCTCTGGTGCCGATGTGGCCGTCACGATGCAGGACCTGTGAGTGACGTCACAGATCTGCACTGTCAGAAGCTGGGCGTTCTGAAGAGAAGAGGATGTTACTTCTCTTCAGAGCGCCCAGCTAGTAAAAGTATTAAAAACGCCCCGATGTACGCACATAATACACGCCCACTTGGACTTTTACTTTTAAACACACCCACTTGGACTTTTGCAAGCCTCATTTGCATAACTACAAAAATGGTCATAACTTGGCCAAAAATGCTCGTTTTTTAAAAATAAAAACGTTACTGTAATCTACATTGCAGCGCCTATCTGCTGCAATAGCAGATAGGGGTTGCAAAATCTGGTGACAGAGCCTCTTTAAGTAATACAGACCCCAGACCAGCCCCCCTAAACTAATACAGACCCCAGACTAGGTCCCCTAACTATAGACCCCATAAACTAATACAGACCCCAGACAGACCACTAAATACAGACCCCAGACCCTTTAAATGAATACCATCGACAGACCTCCTAAATACAGACCCCAGACCAGACCAGCAAAATACAGACCCACTAAATATAGACCCCAGACCAGGCCCCCTAAATACAGACCTCTTAAACAAATCTATCCCCTTATACTTACCTAGCAGCTCACCTCACAGTCTTCTCTGTGGAATGTTGCTGCTGTTCTAGGCCCTGCGGTCATGTGACCAGCAGGTCTCTAAACAGTAGTAAGAACGGCAGAGATAAGGCCATGTGACCTTATCCTTTTACAGGACATACACAATGCAGCTTAGTCACGTTTTTTGCTGCGATTCGCGGCAAAAACGCGACAAAATTGCATTGTACTTTGGGCCCCCCAGGAGCCTTGGGACACAGACAGCTGCCCAAAACTCCCTAATGATGATCTGCCATTGCATATATGGACAGTGACTTCAGGGATCCCTCCAGCAGAGGAATCCCGGTCCAACGTCGGCAAAGCTCTGGCTGGGGAATCCGGTCCAGGAGGATCCCCTGACATCACTGTCCATATATGCACAGTGACTTCAGGGTATCCTCCAGCACAGAAATCCTCGGCCAGAGAGTTGGCACCGCTGTGGCTGGGGATTCCACTCCTAGAAGGAGCCCCAATGGAGCTATCTATAGGGGGCTGGCACTGTCTACAGGGGGTGTGTGTAGCACTATCTATAGGGGGTGTGTGTGTGGCACTATCTACAAAGGGGTGTGTGGCACTATCTACAAACGGGGGTGTGTGGCACTATCTACAGAGGACATTGTGGCACTATCTACATAGGGCACTGAGGCATTATTTACAGAGGGCACTGTGGCACTATCTACAGAGGGCAGTGTGGTATAAGCTACAGAGTTTACTGTGGCACCATATACAGAGGGCACTGTGGCATTATCTACAGAGGGCACTGTGGCACCATCTACAGAGGGCACTGTGGCAATATCTACAGAGGGCACTGTGGCATTATCTACAGAGTGCACTGTGGCATTATCTACAGAGGTCACTGCAGCATTATCTACAGAGGGCACAGTGCCGTTATCTACAGGGGGTGTGGCACTATCTATGGGGGGCACTGTGGTATTTTCTACAGAGGGCAGAGTGCCATTATCTGTGAGGGGTGTGGCACTATCTACAGATGGTACTGTGGCAATATCTACAGAGGGCACTGTGGCAGTATCTAAAAAGGGGCTGCAAAATCTTGACATTCTTGTATCTGCAAAACGCTGCCAACTGAGCCGCCAGACTGCATTTAGCGACACATAAACTCGAAAACTAGATTGTTAAAATAAGCACGTGGAATAAATTCGTTCAAATTTCCGGTAAGTTTAAACCTAGCGCTATTATTATAGTAATGTAGTATCATTATAGTAATGAAGTATTGTAATAGTAATGTAGTATTATTATAATAATGTAGTATTATTATTATTATAGTAATTTAGTATTGTCATTATAGTAATGTAGTATTGTTATAGTAATGTAGTATTATAGTAATGTAGTATTATTGTAGTAATGTAGTATTATAGTAATGTAGTATTATTGTAGTAATGTAGTATTATAGTAATGTAGTATTATTGTAGTAATGTAGTATTATTATAGTAATGTAGTATAGTTATAGTAATGTAGTATTATTATAGTAATACAGTATTATAGCATTGTTGTATTGTTATAGTAATGTAGTATTATAGTAATGTAGTATTGTTATAGTAATGTAGTATTCTTATAGTAATGTAGTATTATTATAGTAATGTAGTATTATTATAGTAATGTTGTATTGTTATACTAATGTAGCAGTATTATAGTAATGTAGTATTATAGTAATGTAGTGTTATAGTAATGTAGTATTATTATAGTAATGTATTATTGTTATAGTAATGTAGTATTATTATAATAATGTAGTATTTTTATAGTAATGTAGTATTATAGTAATGTAGTATAGTTATAGTAATGTAGTAATATTATAGTAATGTAGTATTATAGTAATATAGTATTATAGTAATGTAGTATTGTTATAGTAATGTAGTATTATTATAGTAATGTATTATTGTTATAGTAATGTAGTATTGTTATATTAATGTAGTATTGTTATAGTAATGTAGTATTATTATAGTAATGTAGTACTATTATAGTAATGTAGTATTATTATAGTAATGTAGTACTATTATAGTAATGTAGTATTATTATAGTAATGTAGTGTTATTATAGTAATGTAGTATTATAGTAATATAGTATTATAGTAATGTAGTATTGTTATAGTAATGTAGTATTATTATAGTAATGTAGTACTATTATAGTAATGTAGTATTATTATAGTAATGTAGTACTATTATAGTAATGTAGTATTATTATAGTAATGTAGTGTTATTATAGTAATGTATTATTGTTATAGTAATGTATTATTGTTATATTAATGTAGTAATATTATAGTAATGTAGTGTTATTATAGTAATGTAGTATTGTTATAGTAATGTAGGATTATAGTCATGTAGTATTGTTATAGTAATGTAGTGTTATTGTAGTAATGTAGTATTGTTATAGTAATGTAGTATTATAGTAATGTAGTATTTTTATAGTAATGTAGTATTATTATAGTAATGTAGTAATATTATAGTAATGTAGTATTATAGTAATGAAGTATTGTTATAGTAATATAATAGTATAGTAATGTAGTAGTGTTATAGTAATGTAGTATTATTATAATAATAATGTAGTAGTGTTATAGTAATGTAGTATTATTATAATAATGTAGTAGTGTTATAGTAATGTAGTATTATAGTAATGTAGTATTATTATAATAATGTAGTATTGTTATAGTAATGTAGTAGTATTATAATAATGTAGCATTGTTATAGTAATGCAGTTGTATTATAGTAATGTAGTATTGTTATAGTAATGCAGTTGTATTATAGTAATGTAGTATTGTTATAGTAATGTAGTATTATTATAGTAATGTAGTATTATTATAGTAATGTAGTATTATAGTAATGTAGTATTATAGTAATGTAGTGTTATAGTAATGTAGTATTATTATAATAATGTAGTAGTGTTATAGTAATGTAGTATTATTATAGTAATGTAGTATTATTATAGTAATGTAGTATTATTATGGTAGTTCAAATAACTAATTGATTAACAATAATTTTGTATTGTATCAAATTTGAAAGTAATGTGGCCCATTTACCTGGCCGAGTTTGAGACCCCTGGACTAGTGACTTGTAAAGTGATGCCGATTTAGTGCCCTTCCCTGTTCACACAGGGAGTTGCGCTGCCGACAAACTACCATTTTTATGGCTGCATAAAAGATCCGATTAGCCAACGAATAAGCATTTGATATTGCACAGGTCCATAATAAATTTGTCTGCTCCCTTTTGATGCAGCGTCTTTCCACCACTATTCAGGCACATTTTATTTGATAAATGTGCCCCATTGTGTACATTTAGACAACTCCTTTAAAAGAGATTTTTTTAAGCAAGTTAATGGGATTTTGAGGCACCCCTTACCCATCCTCTTAACCTCACTTAGCTTGCGGCAATGTCCATCTTGCCACAGAACTAACAAAAAAGAAAGACCAAAGATGTCCACAAATTTCTACAATTTTGTAGATCTGTGTTTGCTGTGAGTGAATAAAAAAATGCCAGACCACAAATTTACAAATACTACTCACATTTGTATGTAGTTTATACAATCTTCTGCTAGCTAAATACTTCAGAAACACAAATATCTCCCCTGTCCTGCTACAATGTATCATCATTTGTAAAATGTATCAATCTGCATGCGTGATGTTTGGCTCACAGAAGATTGTCTAGACCAGGGGTCTCATACTCGGCCGGGTAAGTGGGCCACATATAGAAAGATTGGGAAGTTGAAGGGCCGCATTACTTTCAAATTTGATACAATACAAAATTATTGTTAATCAATTACTTATTTGAACTACTATAACACTATATTACTATAATACTAATACTACATTAGTATAATAAAACCACTAGGTTTAAAATCTGAGAGAATTCTCCATGTGCAGTTGGCAGCGTTTGGCAGACACACATGTCAAGATTGGGCAGTCCCTTTTTAGATACTGCTACAGAGTCCTCTATAGACAGTGCCACAGAGTCCTCTTTAGATAATGCCACAGTGCCCGCTGTAGATAATGCCACAGTATCCTCTGTAGATAATGCCACAGTGCCCTCTGTAGATAATGCCACAGTGCCCTCTGTAGATAATGCCACAGTGCCCTCTGTAGATAATGCCAGTGTCCTCTGTAGATAATGCCACAGTGCCCTCTGTAGATAATGCCACAGTGCCCTCCGTAGATAATCCAACACACCCCTAGATAATGCCACAGTGCCCTCTGTAGATAATGCCACAGTGCCCTCTGTAGATAATGCAGCACACCCCTAGATAATGCCACAGTGCCCTCTTTAGATGCTGCCACAGTGCCCTCTGTAGATACTGCCACAGTGCCCTCCATAGATGCTGCAACAGTGCCCTCCGTAGATGCTGCCACAGTGCCCTCTATAGATGCTGCCACAGTGCCCTCCATGGGTGCTGCCACAATGCCCTCTGTATGTGCTGCCATAGTGCCCTCCATAGATGCTGCCACATTTCCCACTGCAGATGCTGCCACAGTGCACTCTGTAGATAATGCCACACACACCCCAAGTAGATAGCTCCATTGGGGCTCCCTCTAGGAGTGGATTCCCCGGCCAGAGTGTTGCCGACGCTTTTGGCTGGGTATTCCTCTGCTGTTGGAGCCCCTGACATCACTGTCCATACACAGTGACGTCAGGGGATCCTCCTGGACGGGAATGTGATGTCAGGGGCAACCCCAGAGCCGGTGTCCCGGAGCAGAGCACTAGTATAGGCTCTGCACCCGAACTCTGGGGAAGCCACTGACATCAGTGTCCATATATGGACAGTGTATGTCAGAGGCTTGCCCAGCGCTAGAGTCCCGGAGCAGAGCCACTTCTAGCACTATGCCTGGGATTTCAGCTCTACTCCTGACATATATGGACATGGATGTCAGGGAATTCCACAGAGTCTCGGAGCAGAGCCTATGCTAGCGCTCTGCCCGGGACTCCACTCTGGGGAAGACCCTGACAACACTGTCCATGTATGGACAGCGATGTCAGGGAATTCCACAGAGTCCCGGAGCAGAGCATATACTAGGACTCTGCACGGGACTCCGGCATTGGGGAAGCCCCAGACATCGCTGTCCATATGTGGACAGCAATGTCAGGGGATTCCACAGAGTCCCGGAGCAGAGCCTATACTAGTGCTCTGCCCGGGACTCTGCTCTGGGGAAGACCCTGACAACACTGTCCATATATGGACAAAAAAACAAAACAAAGAGTCACGAAGCCATAAGTAAATAGAAAATAGTATAAATTTTATTACAGTAAAAAAGACAAACAGTATAAAAACAAAAACGAGGATCTAAAGAACACAGTCTGTACGTGGACCACTCAAAAAGTGAGATACAGCTTCTTCATGGGGGTAATAAATTGAAGTCGGCTATTCTCTGTTTACATGAGGAAGGTGCTTTGACACCTAATTGACTGCACCTTACCAGTTATTTGATCTGTGAGACATATCTTGATAACTGTCCATATATGGACAGCGATGTCAGGAAATTCCAGAGTCCCGGAGCAGAGCCTATACTAGCGCTCTGCATGGAACTCCGGCTCTGAGTATGACCCTGACAACACTGTCCATATATGGACAGCAATGTTAGGGAATTCCACGGAGTCCCGGATCAGAGCCTATACTAGCACTCTGCCCGGGACTACGCTCTGGGGAAAATCCTGACAACACTGTCCATATAGGAGTCTGTACTAGCGGCTCTGAGACCCCTGGTCTAGACTGAATACAATTGTATCAAACACTTAGCTGTGAGGTATTAGGTTTGTAGAAATTCTCCGCCTCTGTGGGAAACAAGAATATTTATATTCACTGACAGCAAACCGTGATCTTTAAAATAATGAAAAAATGGAACAAAATATATTAGAACGTTCTATACGTTTTCACTACACAATGATAAAGATTTATTTACCTAAAACCACTTAAAATTGCCAGGACACATCCGACTTGTAGATGGAGCAATATGGCTAATAATAATAATAATCTTTATTTCTATAGCGCCAACATATTACGCAGCACTTTACAATTTAGAGGGAACATAAACAGACAATATATTACATAGTGACAAAGCTAATTTACAATTCAGACAGGAGGATTGAGGACCCTGCTCGCAAGAGCTTACAATCTATGAAGATAATAAGAATATAGTAGACAATTCTACATAATGCCAGTTCCTAATACATAGTCGAGTCCCATTATTATGACCACAAGCTAATATCTAGAGTTAGGCCCCATGCACACGACCGTATTTTCATCTATCCCGAAATACTGTCCGTAAATACAGATTACTAGGCATCTGTATTTCATCCGTATATACAGATCCGTACAAAAAGATCGAGGCTGCAAATGATGCCATCAACATGTTGCCTAGCAATGCTTCCGTAAATATGGACGGTTTACGGATGCACATCAGTAGCCGTCCGTATTTACGGAAGCTCCCATAGACTTCTATGGGAGAGTCCTTGCCATAATTACTGACAAGAATAGGACAGGTTCTATAATTTTTTCAGCACGGACACCCATCAGTAAAAATACTGAAAGGTGTCCGTGGCCAATAGAAATGAATAGGTCAGTAATTACTAACGAAAAATACGGTCGTGTGCATGGGGCCTATCCGCCGTGTGCAGCACGGACAGCAGTTAGACGGGCTGGGAGTGACTCAATAAGGTGCTGGCAGGTTGTCTCAGGTATCTGGTGTCATGCTGACTGCAGTACATCCCACATCTGCTGGAGGGTGCGTGGGGGAAGATCCATAGAGCGAACAAGACGATAGATGTCCCACAGATGCTCAATTGAGCTCAAGTTTGGTGAATTAGGGGGCCAGGGAAATACTTGGAAGTCTTGGTCATGCTCTTCCAACCACTGTCAGACATTTCTAGCCATGTGACATGTCGCATTGTCCTGCTGGAAGATTCCATCTGCCCCAGGGCAGACAAACAGCATGTATGGGTGGATGTGATCTGCAACGATGGATTCATACCCAAATCGGTTCAGAGTGCCTTCCACATGAATGAGTGGGCCCAGAGAATGCCATGAAAAAATTCCCCACACCATAACGCTGCCGCCATCAGCTTGTGTTCTTCCAGCAATGGTTGCAGGATGTTTCTCGCCTGACACACCAACGTCCATCCGTTCGAGAAAGCAGAAAACGCAACCCATTGCCAATCATCAGTGGTCCAATTCTGATACTGCCGTGCAATATGAAGCCTTTTTTTCTTATGCACCTCTGTTAGCATAGGAGCAGTGACCATCTGTCTGCTTCGGAGCCCCATACGCAGTAGGGTTCACTTCACGTCTGGTAGCCCCTTGGTTGATTTTCACGGTGAGCTGCTCCACTGTAGCGTGTCCTTCGTCCCTCGCGCACCTTCATAGCCGACGTTTATCTCTCTCATCAATGGCATGTGGTGCTTCGCAGTTTCCTCGTCGGTTATTCCCAAAGGTGCCATTTGTCCACTCACGATACACTTTCACCACAGCAGCACGTAAACAGTTCACAAACTGCGCTGTTTGAGAAATACTGCCACCCTTGGCCTGACAGCCAATAATCATCCCTTTTTGCAACTGTGATAAATCGCCCCTTTTGCCCATGGCAACAACAAGTGATATCTGTTCAGACAGCCTATCGCACTCCTTATATACCCACCAAGTCCGCCAACGACAAATCCCTTTCTTCTTGGGCTACGCGCTGCCGACGTCGAAAGTAGGAGGTCATCATAATAATGTGACTCGACTGTGTATATTAATCAAAGTAACTCCAACTCAGATGTACGCTATCACCACAGAATGCCATACACACAACAGTGTGGTCACAATAAGATGGATGTTCCAGTACGGCTATGTACATGTATGATGGGATGGTGGGAAAGGACATAGCAGAGAGTTAGTAAATATATTGACTGTAGTAAGAGTGAATAGTGACTGAGAAAAACTGGAACAGGTTTCCATCAGGTAGAACTCATCACTTTGTCCCAATTGACACGTTTTACTCCAACTATTCATAGTGTGCAAGATTGGCCAAATCGGTCCATCTAGGTCAAAAGAACTAGCAATACATTCTATAACTCAAACCAGAGGAGGCTAACGTTTTTGTCAGTGTATGCCCACATTGACATTATTATTTTGTTCGGAAATTCTCTTTAATGCCAAGATACCATTAACGATAGGGCTGGGCTTAAATTGAGGTAAATTGCTGAAAACTGCCAATTGCAAAAATTGCAACTTCATTTTACCACATTTTTAAAGCAATTTACAGATTTAACTCACAAAAATAACATGAAGCGCCTTATTACAGTGACAGTCAGAGGACCTCTAAATGCAGTGTCAGCCACAGGACCCCCATAAAAGTGCCAGTCACAGGATGCTTATAACAGTGCCAGCCACAGGACCCTCATAACAGTGTCAGACACAGGACCCTCATAACAGTACTAGCCACAGGACCCTCATAACAGTGCTAACCACAGAACTCTGATAACAGTGACAGCTGGTGGATTCTCAAATATAGTGTTAGCCACAGAACCCCCATAAAAATTGGTAGTGACAGGACCTTCATAACAGTGAGCCACCCTCATAAAGTGCCAGTTAAAGGATCCACATCACAGTGACAGTCATTGAACCCCATAAAAGTGACAACCACAGGCACTCATAGCAGTGACAGCTACAGGACCCCCATAACAGTAATAACAAAAAAATACCATGAGGATGTTCCTGGGTAGAAGAATGTAACCACTGCGACTGTGGTCTGGTGGACGGTGGCAAAAAAAAGTGCATTCAGAACAATTGCGCACTAGATGTCAGTCATCAGAGCCAGCGTTGCACAATCTCGCCTCCCCACTATCGTCATGAAGTCACGACTATGATGTACCTGGGACAATTCTCACTTCAGCACACAAGCCATAGGTTCACCATTCATGACTTATACTATAGAGACGCGTTCTCCATCCTGTGACTTTCTAGCTGTTGAAAAACTACAACTCCCAGCATTCCGAGTGTCAGAGTATGCTGAGTTGTAGTTTCACAACAGCCGTAGAGTCACAGGTTGGTGACCACTGCCATAGAATATCATGACATTTTCCAGCTCCAGACCTTGCCATTCCTTTAGCTTTCTGTAATATATTACACATCCCAATATTTGATACTTTAATGAGTTCCATTTTCTAATTCATCGGATTTGTTTATGATTGAGAATGGAGACGACAATTCCCAGCAGCAATAATAGAGTCCAATACAATTCCAGGATGGGAAGAAGAGAGAACTGGCATCCATAATAAACGGTGATGTGTATTGTGCCATCCAGTTGACTGATGTAACCTCTCCCGCAACCCAGGGAACATTCTGGGGAATTTGGACCTCTGCCCCCTCTCCCGGTCTTCCCTTGTACTGTACCAATGATGTTTATTTACCAACACCTTGCCTTTTGTTTGTGGATAATGTAAGGGGTAGGGGGGTTAATTTGAAGCCCCCTCCTTATCAGGACCTATGATCTGGAAGATAAGGAATGGTTAGAGGGGTTTATAGGACATGACAAAGGAATAAAGGTCACTTTTGTCACTTCCTCTGATAAGGGAACGCTTTGAACAGAGCAGATCTTGAGGTTTCAGCATCAATCGGAGTTCTGACCATTTTATTAGGGATTTCACACGACAAGAAATTGAAAAAGTTCTTGATCCAGGGTGTGATGTACTTAACTCCCAATCGGCCAAAGAAGATAAGATTAGCCCCATGCTTCTGGATGTGCACAGTACAACTTCCATCAAATATATATGAACTATAACATATTAAAATATGACCTATTCATATTCTGTGGGGGCTTTAGATTTCTGTAGGGGGTGCAGAGGTTGCGGTCTCATCCTGGCCCTGAAGCCTGAGCGGACCCAAATGGTAATTCTTGCCCAATACGTGGAAACCAGTGCTATAAATAACGCATGATAGTTGTGGGCCGTAATACAGATTTTACATTAAGGCCCAGGAGCATGAAGTTATATCTCTGGGTCTCACAATATCTTTCTGGTTATCCAGCCTGGTGACTCCCCAAGCCTTACTTCATAGAGCCATGGTTTCCATCTCTTACACTGATGAGAGCTAACAAGCCTGAAACAGTTGTTTGAAAGAAATAGTTAATAAAGTTAAACTCAATTATGAATAAAAAGTAATGATTGCTCATGGCTCCTCTCATGTCCCCAAAGTGAGGAATAAGCCCCTTGATTTTGGGGTTTGTGATGGAGTGTAAATACCTACTGTTTTAAGGAGGTGATGCTTATCCTGAGCTACTCCTGTCAGACATAGATATGCAATCTGTAGCTCTCCAGCTGCTGTGGAACTACAAATCCCAGCATGTACTGAACGCCTGCTACTGTTTGGGCATGCTGGAAGATGTGGTTTTAGTATGAAAAAGTATTTTTCGGATCAGATAAATATATTTCCCTTCAACTATCCTAGTTTTACCTGAACAATCCAGGTCCTGTCTAATCTATAAAGTTTATACTACAGGTCCCAGCATTCAAGATCAGCCTCATCCTGTTAGGCTACCTTCACACGAGCGTGTCAGATTCACGCGCGTGAAAAACGCGTGTAAATCTGGTCCGTGTGTGTTGTGTTTTGCATCAGTGCACTTTGCGAGTGGCGTGCGGTTTTCATGGACTCGCAAAGCACTTCTTTTTTTTTTATGGAATTGATGTGCAAATCGTGCACCGCACACAGACGTGCATCCGTGTGCAATGCGTGGTTTTTACACACTCATTGACTTCAATGGGCACGTAAGTGCGTGATAACGCATCAATATAGGACATGCAGTGAGTTTTACACAGCGGACTCTCGCTGCAGGAAAACTCCTGCATGTGTGAACGGCCCCATTGAAATCAATGGGTCCGTGTGCGTGATTTCCATGCGCACCACACGGACGAGATTCATGCTCGTGTGAATGGGTCCTTAGGGCTAAATCTTTCAGAGTTCTATAGTGATCCAAGTTCTGTCTTGTAGGGTTCAGGTGTTGCTGATGTAATACGGACTATATTGTAGACATCTGAAATTGGCATTACAAACATAACCAAATTGCTTATAGTCCTGAACTATGAGACTTACAATTATTGGTTAGGCCAAGAACATGAAATACTAGTGAAATCGCTGTGTGTACATAGTCATAAGGATCAGATCCATCAGAATAATTTTTCTCATCCTAGAAAATATCTCTGTAGTAAAAACAAAGTTCAGGCTGAAGTGTGAAGAACAAATGATGGCGATGTCTGTCTGATTGGAGGCTTTATATCTCCGTCACATGTAAACCCAATAATGCTACCCAAAGGATTTCACAAACTGTTGACTGTTTTTTATAAATGCAGGGAAATGATCCACTAGATCACAAGCTATACAGTATGTAGCTACCAGGAAGCAAGTGACCCTTGTTGTCTTATTATAGCATCCAGCCACATCCAAAAGTTCTTTATGTTTGAAGATGAACTTTCTAACCAATAAAAACTTTTTAATTGCCCATATACAATTACAATTACAGTTACGGTAAGGGTATGTTCACACGGCTTATTTCCGGATGTAATTCGGGCGTTTTACGCCTCGATTTACGTCCGAAAATGCGCCTCGATAGCGTTGGCAAACATCTGCCCATTCATTAGAATGGGTCTTACGATGTTCTGTGCACACGGTCATTTTTTTTACGCCCCGCTGTCAAAAGGCGGGGCGTAAAAAAAGACGCCCGCGTCAAAGAAGTGCCTGTCACTTCTTCAGACGTAAATGGAGCCGTTTTCCATGGACTCCATGGAAAACCAGCTCCATTTAACGTCCGTAATGGACGCAGCAAAAAGCGCCTCAACATGCCATTACGGCTGATATTACGGAGCTGTTTTCTCCTGAAAACAGCCCCGTAATTTCAGCCATTACGGACGCTGCCATGTGAACATACCCTAAGCGGCATTCAACTTGACAGAGCTGAGTGTGAATTTACTTTAAAGGAGCACTGCAGGTGCAAATGCAGGATAGGGGGCTTCATACTTTTTAAACCATTTGCCACGCTCCCGCTACCCTGTGCATTTTACACTAGGAGTATTGGTCTGCACGTATCCACCAGCCTAGCCATTTATATCGCAAGCTCTAGTATAAAGGGCTAGGTTAGTGGATATGTGCTGACCACTATTCATAGGGTAAAAACAAGCATAGATATTATGACACTCAATGTCTGCAGTAGGTTCTTGTCACCTGTACATAGTGCCACAGTACCCTCTGTAGATAGTGCCACTCACTGCCCCACGTAGTTAATGCCACAGTGCCCATGCAGATAATGCCACAGTGCCCCCTGCAGATAACGCCACAGTGCCCATGTAGATAATGCCACAGTGCCCCCTGTAGATAGTGCCACACACTGCCTATGTAGATAGTGCCACACACTGCTCATGTAGATAGTGCCACACACTGCTGATGTAGATAGTGCCACACACTGCTCATGTAGATAGTGCCACACATTGCCCATGTTTATTGTGTCACACACTGCCCATGTAGATAGTGCCATGTTCAACAGACTGCCCACTTAAATAGTGCCACAGTGTCCCTTTAGATAATGCAATAGATGTAGATAATGCCACACTCATCCCCATTCCCACGTTGTCCTCTAGCGAGGCAGACCTGGCATCTTTTGACCAGGCCTGCTCCAGTGGAACGACGCAGATGATGTAATAATTTAATTGAGCCGTCGGCATCACAAGATAAGTGCTGAATGTTGGGGAAGGGAACTAATGTTTAATTGTACCCATGCACTGACCCGGATACAATAGAGTACAATATGTGAGGGCCTACCGGCCGTGGTCACAGGGTGGTTTCCGGCTCAATGGAAACCCCCCTGCCTGCGCCACTGAAATCACTGAGAAGGCGGTGCATGACACAGGGATTCTTTCTTTGGTGTGCTTTGAACCCCTGTGTCATGCTCCGCCCTCTCAGGCCTTGGACTATCCATAACCCAGAGTGAACCTTTAAAACAAAATAAATTAGAGTTGTAACCCAGTTTTTCCAGACACCTGAATGGCCTAAATATGGAATGATATGAGGGATTAGCAAGGCATCTCTGTATATTTAGGAAGATTTCCATTCAAAAGTCCGGAAAAGATTTCGTTCTATTGCTCTCCATCCATTCCAAGTCATCACTTTGCAGTCTATGCAATTCCTTGTGAAGCAAAAAAAATCATAGATGCAATACGAAACCGGGGTCACCCGTGCTGCCCTCGTGCCAAGCCAGGCCAGATGATGAATAAGGTGAGGCAACTAAAACTAGACATTACATTTTAAATACCCTCATATACATCATATAGACTGGTCCTTGGGACCCTGATAGTGTTGACTGTCATAGACGCACAGCTTTTTCATAGCTCTGGACTGTAGAGCTCCTTCCGATAATGGCAGAATCCAATATAAGAACTAGACTCATTTATTTATATGATGGAGGGTCACTGGAGCAGCACCCTGTTTTTATTTTTATTTTGTTATCAGGGTATATGACTGACAAGGACGGAATGATCCAAACACAATAAAAGGTACAAGGTCTCACATAGACAGCCCCTTATCAGATTGAAGCTGATCGCCAAGATCCAAACAGTTGATTTTGCCGGGTGAAGTTCTCGTCATTTATACATTCCCCTGCAGCGGCCACAGAAATTACTGGCCATCTATGTAATACATGGACGGTTCCAGTCTTCCAGAAGGTGAGCTGCTGTTTGTTAGCGGTTCTCTGCTTTGGCTCATAGAGTGCGGGCCGCTGAGGGGGATATGGACAGAGTTGTCTTTGTAAGAAAACCTCTTTAAGGCCAGGATCACACACACACAGTTTTGATGCAGTTTTTGGATCCATTTTTTTAGACAAACACAGGAGTGGACACAAAAGAAAAACAGATGCAACAGTCTTTCCTTCCGTTTAGATCCACTTCTGGAATTTGCTCAAAAAACTGCCCAAAAACTGAATCAAAACTGTGTCTGTGTTTCTGGCCTTTGGGCTCAGGCACACAACCGTTTTATGGATACGTGTTGAGGAGATCCGTGATATGCCACCCATAGAAATCTACGGGTCTATACTGTACTTCCATGTGCCTTTGCCATGTTCATGAGTCTTTATCCCCTTAGTGACCGCTAATACGCCTTTTCACGGCAGTCACTAAGGGGCCTTATTCTGATATATACGCCTTTTCACGGCACATCGGAATAAGCCTGGCATGGGTGTCCTGTGCCAAGAGGAGCGGGTGCTCAGTAGTCTGATGACAGCAGGGCTCCTGCTTTACCGGCTGTTATCTACATTTACTTGCAGCCATTTAACCCCTTAGATGCCGCCATCAATAATGATCACGGCACCTAAGTGGTTTACAGTGGGAGGGGGCTCCCTCTGTCACCCAACGGTGGCCCGCAAATGGGATCGCGGGCCGCTGATGGGACGCCATGGCAGCAGGGGGCCTAGTAAAGACTCCCAGGCCTGCCTTGATTAAATGCCTATTTGCCTATTAGGTATTTACACTGAGAGGCAGTAATGCTCTGGTATACTGGGTAAACAAAAGAATTATATAAGCGATAAAAAGATTACATAGTGACGTCTCTTAGTGGGATTAAAAAAATCATTAATTAACGTGAAATAAAATTAATTAAATAACAGTGAAGAGTAAAAAAAATACTAAGACAACGACGGAATTGCTTCTTTCTCCATCCACTTTCTACAAAAAATTGAATGAAACGTAATCAAAAAGTCCCAAGTATCCCCAAAATAGTACCAATGAAACGTACATCTCATCCCGCAAAAAAAATAAGTTATGGCTCTTGGAATTCGATGATGAAAAAATGGAAAAAAATTGCTTGGTCATTAAGGGTCGAAATAAGCCCGGTCATTAAAGGGTTATAATGTTCAGTGATTTGATATAAAGAGGACACTGCGTTAAAATACTGTCCCCAAAAACATATTTTAGGGACCATGACTCAAGGGGGGGATAGCTTGTTTTTATGCTACTCATCTGAAGGGGCAGATCTATGGCAGGTAATATGCAAAGCCCCCAATAGACATATCCACATCATTTATATTACATCCATATACACCACATACATGGACAAGCACCAAGCAAAAACCTCTATATACAGTGGATTAGAGTGCAAGCTCTGCGACTCAGGTTCCTATTGAGTGTACAGCCCATGCGTCCATACAAGATGAAGCTCTGAGCGGACACAACATCACCTCTGCCCCCAAACTCATTAAACTTTTCCAGCCAGGGTTATAAAGTTGTGTTTTCTTTTCATTAATTGATAGATTCTGTCTTCCCATGCTCAGGGTCATAAAGCTGACAGAACAGAGGCATTCTCAGCCCATTCCCACTGATTATACCTTTATGTGACAAGGGAATGGTCCCCCCACAAAAGTAGGGGTCATATCGCCAGCCTTTGTACTTGTTTAAAGAATACACTACCCAGGTCAAATCTGCCACCACCACCCCAGCAGGGAGAAGGTGCTCCTGGCACAAGTCATATCTCTGCCATGTGCAAGTGATGCTGATATGTACAGATGAAGCAGAGCTCAATTTGTCATTTTACTTCATGCATTGAGATAAGCCTCTTTGTAAAACCATAGATAACAAACATATCATTGTATCATTGGAATTGTTTATGATACAATTCGGTAATATATTTATTCATTATTGTAACATTCATCAGTATTATTACCACGCTCGGCGGAGCTGTATCTAGGCTTTCCTTCACCCCAGGCTAAGGTCCATGTATCTAAATATTCAGGCCAAGGAAAAGTGGCTTGTTAGCATCCGCCCCGACACCCAGCACTTCGTAAGACCCCCTTATAACACCCCTGACGTTTGGATTGCCTAAGCATGAGTGTTTAATTAAAAAAGGGATCATGGATAAGCAGCTGCCAGACCCATATTTTGCCGCTTATCTCTGGGTCAACAAAGGATGTGAAAATCCAACATGCTCGATTCTGCTTTCCTCCATCGAGAGTGGTTAGGGAACTGTCGGGTTGTGCCATATACAGTAGAGCTTCACAATCTTTGGATGTATGGACAGCTTAAGATCAATTGGTTTCTTACGGTTACTGTATATGTTTTCAGTGGGTTTGACATTGAGTCTCATTAGTATAATTCTTGATGCCAGTAAGTATCATATTTAATCCCATGGTAAAAGCTAATATTATCATGTCCATGTTCTAAATAATCCCTGGACCTCCACTCTGGTACTTAGTATAGTTGGAGGGTTGCAATGTATCAAAAGAAGAATTGTACATCCTAATAAAGTGATAGATGGAATAAAAGTTCTGAAATAAGGAGCAAATCTTCTCACAAGGTTAATGCTGGATAGATGGTTCCATGTAAATGATAATATTTAAATGAAAAGAAAAACCAGTAAAAACATTTCGGATATCTCATTCTGGGAAAGCTGGGTGGCACTCAATATGGCTGCCATTATAGCTTTATGAGATCTGCAGATTTGTCATACAGGAGTTTGGGAAAGTTGTGTGTGTGACAACCCTTGTGGGACTGGGGAATGCCCATAGGAAAGCCTTGTCTCTGGTGACCACAGGTTCTGTCTATCAGAAGATGATTTATTATAAGATTGTACTCCACACCCCACGTCCCCACATAGTCCTGCAAACATAAGGGACCATACAGTGTCCACTCATGAAGAACTGATGTCAGGATGAAGTAATGGGCACAGAGCAGTTATCTATATCTATGTTCAGAACACAAAGTGGATACTCTGTCACTATGTCACCACTATCATGATACAAGATGCACAGGCTCTATCACTATGTCACCACTATCATGATACAAGATGCAAAGGCTCTATCCCCATGTCACCACTATCATGATACAAGATGCACAGGCTCTATCGCTATGTCACCACTATCATGATACAAGATGCACAGGCTCTATCACTATGTCACCACTAACATGATACAAGATGCACAGGCTCAATCCCTATGTCACCACTATCATGATACAAGATGCACAGGCTCTATCACTATGTCACCACTATCATAATACAAGATTCACAGGCTCTATCACTATGTCACCACTATCATAATACAAGATGCAAAGGCTCTATCACTATGTCACCACTATCATGATACAAGATGCACAAGCTCTATCACTATGTCACCACTTTCATAATACAAGATGCACAGGCTCTTTCACTATGTCACCACTATCATGATACAAGATGCACAGGCTCTATCACTATGTCACCACTCTCATGATATAAGATGCAAAGGCTCTATCCCCATGTCACCACTATCATGATACAAGATGCACAGGCTCTATCGCTATGTCACCACTATCATGATACAAGATGCACAGGCTCTATCACTATGTCACCACTATCATGATACAAGATGCACAGGCTCTATCCCTATGTCACCACTATCATGATACAAGATGCACAGGCTCTATCACTATGTCACCACTATCATAATACAAGATGCACAAGCTCTATCACTATGTCATCACTATTATGATACAAGATGCACAAGCTCTATCACTATGTCACCACTATCATAATACAAGATGCACAGGCTCTATCACTATGTCACCACTATCATGATACAAGATGCACAAGCTCTATCACTATGTCACCACTATCATAATACAAGATGCACAGGCTCTATCACTATGTCACCACTATCATAATACAAGATGCACAGGCTCTATCACTATGTCACCACTATCATGATACAAGATGCACAGGCTCTATCACTATGTCACCACTATCATGATACAAGATGCACAGGCTCTATCACTATGTCACCACTATCATGATACAAGATGCACAGGCTCTATCACTATGTCACCACTATCATGATACAAGATGCACAGGCTCTATCACTATGTCACCACTATCATGATACAAGATGCACAGGCTCTATCACTATGTCACCACTATCATAATACAAGATGCACAGGCTCTATCACTATGTCACCACTATCATGATACAAGATGCACAGGCTCTATCACTATGTCACCACTATCATGATACAAGATGCACAGGCTCTATCACTATGTCACCACTATCATGATACAAGATGCACAGGCTCTATCACTATGTCACCACTATCATAATACAAGATGCACAGGCTCTATCACTATGTCACCACTATCATGATACAAGATGCACAGGCTCTATCACTATGTCACCACTATCATGATACAAGATGCACAGGCTCTATCACTATGTCACCACTATCATGATACAAGATGCACAGGCTCAGAGGCTGGGGCTGGGGTCTCCAGGAATCTTGGAGTCATCCATCCATGTGTAGATCCCACCTCCCAGCCGCCCTGGAACACCTGCAGCCAATCCCTGTCCTGTGTCCTATGCTAGACAGCCCTGAGACCCCCCCAAGATAAATCCTCCTCCCCACATCCTATTGTAAGAGGACAAACTTCCAGCAAAGTGTAAGGGTGAGGACAGGTCCTCCAGAGACAAGGTAAGGAGTGATAGCATCTTCTGCCTGCTCATTACATTGCATGTGTATCGTCTTCTGACATCTATATCTATCTATCTATCTATCTATCTATCTATCTATCTATCTATCTATCTATCTATCTATCTATCTATCTATCTATCTATCTATCATCTCATCTATCTATCTATCTATCTATCTATCTATCTATCTATCTATCTATCTATCTATCTATCTATCTATCTATCTATCTATCTCTCTCTCTCTCTCTCTCTCTCTCTCTCTCTCTCTATCTATCTCTCTCATCTGTCTATCTAATCTATCCACCCATCGCTTTTCGCTATTACCATGAGCAGAATTCTGTATTTTCCTTTATTGGAGGATGGTTATTGTTGGTACACATAGCCTAGGTTCAGTGGTGGTGTGTGTTCCTGGATATAATTGTTTGGGGTCCCATGTACCCCATTCCCCCGAGTGTCCCCTGCACTGTGAGTGACCGGTGTCTCCTCTGCAGGTCACACTGCTCCAGGACCGCTCTACTGGACACAGAGGAAATAATCCTGAGAGGAATCAGCCATTCATTGAGGGATATACAGCAGGCACCATGCCCCATAACAGCATCAGATCCGGTAAGTGACATAGTACATTATATACACAGCAATAATCCAGTCCTCATCATGGGGCTGCATACTGACTATGTGACATTCCTGGAAATGATCAGTACATGGCAGCTGCTCATATACTAATAGAATGCATGTCATCAATTCGATGGAAACCCCAATGTTGGCTGAGGAGCTGACAATCCATCCCATGTAATGTAGATGTCAGAGCAGATAGATCAATGAGTGGGAGCAGGGACAGGTGCAGTTATGTCCGTGTGACACTATGTGACATTCCTGTCTGATGTGCTCTGTATCACAGGTGCGTGTGGAAATGATCTATTATCGGTCAATATCTGATTGTATAACGATATGTGTTTATCTGTAACCAGAAATCTATGTATCCATATTCTATCTATCTATCTATCTATCTATCTATCTATCTATCTATCTATCTATCTATCTATCTATCTATCTATCTATCTATCTCCTAATTTCTTTCTTTCTTTCTTTTTCTTTCTTTCTTTCTTTCTTTCTTTCTTTCTTTCTTTCTTTCTTTCTTTCTTTCTTTCTTTCTTTCTTTCTTTCTTTCTTTCTTTCTTTCTTTCTTTCTTCTCTCTGTTCTGTATATGTTTAGTGTATGTATTTTTGTACAGACATCATGTAACATGTCAGTGTGGAGTAGCACTGGATTGGTTGCTGGATATACCGCTTGTGTCATGCTGGGTTTACAAGTAGTATCATTGTGTAACTTGGTGTCATTGATGATTGTACAGCGTTATACTGTGCCCCCCATGTCACTGATGGTCTGGGTGATGGACATAAAGAGATCAGTTCAGCAACAGATATACCTGATCTGGTTATATATAGATTGTTAGGAAGCTGGGTGCCTCTGATATTCACAGCGCACCCCAACTTTATGTCATGCTGCTTCAATGATCAGTCATTTCTCAATATGCTCCAATTATATTATATGATGAGTTCGATGTATTATTGTTTATAGGTAAAGCTTTAGTTAGATGTCTGGCCTACTGATGATGAGGATGATGAAAATAGTTATTTGTCGTCGGTATAATCATCAGGAATATCTTCATTAATGTAAATATTATTTATTACACCAAAATATAGTCCGTAAATTCAATAATGAGGTCTACATAGAAAACATATAAGAAGAGTATAAGAAACAGAAAAACACAAATAATAAAGAATCATTATTATTATTATTATTACTACCTTGATATACTACTGCTGATGACGATAATAGGGTAATGCTGTGTTATTGATGTTGTTGTTATTTATGATTATGATTATGATTATTATTATTATTATTATTATTAAAACTACCTTGATATACTACTACTGATGACACTGTGTTGTTGTTATTATTATTTTTTTATATTAATAACTAGATTACCATTATTATAATACTATTATCAATGTTATTAACATTAAAACTATATTATTTATTTATTATTATTCATGATCAATGTATTATTATTATTATTATGATGATTATGATTATTACTACTACTACTAACACTTTATTAATATTAATGTTATTTGCATTATTTCTATCACCATTATACTATCACCCTACAATTAATATATACTATTAATACACAATATTATTGAAAATATTATTCCTATTACTACTGTAAATTATTGTTATTATTACCATTATTATTATTATTATTATTATTATTATTATCATCATTGTTCTATTGCACTACTACTACAGCTAATAAATACTTTTTATTATTATTATTATTATTATTATTATTATTATTATTATTATTATTATTGCTATAATCTTCTTACTATTACTTTGCTATTAATATATATCATAATTGTATTTTATTAATATTATATTTTTATTATGATCATCCTGATAAATGTATTACTATTATTATAATATTATTATTATTATTATTATTATTATTATTATTATTACGATTATATAATTACACTACTACTATGCATTGTTATTGTATCACGGCATAACTATTATTAACTATTATTATTTTGCCTCTTCGTGCAGTGCTTTGTGATCACATCATTGACTGGTAGTGTATGTATATATGTATGTATGTGTATGTATAGTATATATATATATATATATATATATATATATATATATATATATATATATATCCATGCCTATTGTGTGCTGTGCTTGCAGTGAGGACAGGTTTACATACATCTGAATACAAGTTAATTAGCAGATAATTTGGGCTGATGACTGTCTTCCCCCATCCCCTTGTGTGACACATTAACAGCCCGTGTGATGGATGCAGCTTCAGGGGGGATCAGGGAGGAGAACATTGTTTTCTTGTCATCTCAACTATGTGGATTTAGTTTCTTCCTTTTAAAGTGGAGATTTTTATTATCTCTGCGTGGATCTAAAGTTACAACTGACAAGAGGGAGACGCAGCTCTTATTAATGACAGCTAGTTCTCCTTATTAATAATAATAGCATAATACCTGAGCCCAGTGATTTATGCTACAAAACAATTACTACAGCTATGATATATCTTCAATCTATATGTGCACAATATAGTTCACCCTAATCATTCACTCAGTAAATAAGATAGATGTGAGATAGATAAATAAATAGATGAAAGATATGAGATAGATAGATAGATAGATAGATAGATAGATAGATAGATAGATAGATAGATAGATAGATAGATAGATAGATAGATAGATAGATAGATAGACCAGATCGATATACCTTCAAAATTAACATAAATATTATTGCATATATAAGTTATTATAACAATTGGAAAGAAATAATAAAACAAAAGTTCGACCGCATTTTATTTATTCCTCTATCTATCTATCTATCTATCTATCTATCTATCTATCTATCTATCTATCTATCTATCTATCTATCTATCTATCTATCTATCTGTCTGTCTGTCTGTCTGTCTGTCTGTCTATCTATCTATCTATCTATCTATCTATCTATCTATCTATCTATCTATCTATCTATCTATCTATCTATCTATCATCTTTTTAAACAATCTATCTATTTCTCTCTCTTACTATCCATTCATATTGACTACCAAGCAAAGCAGCGCGTGATACCTATAGAGCAATATGTATCACACGTATTGGTGAATCATATGATAACAGTAGTAAACAGTATATTTTTCATTGCTGTAACAGATCCATATATATATATTTGGTTTTATTTCGTTTTATATCTATTTAGGATTATTTTTCATTAATATTGATCAATATCTTTGTCATATATCAGGAAATTAGACAGATAGATACATATTAGATAGATAGATAGATAGATAGATAGATAGATAGATAGATAGATAGATAGATAGATAGATAGATAGATAGATAGATAGATAGATAGATAGATAGATATGAGATATATAGATAGATAGATAGATAGATAGATAGATAGATAGATAGATAGATAGATAGATAGATAGATAGATAGATAGATAGATAGATAGATAGATAGATAGATAGATAGATACAGCTGTTATCTTATTATTGTCTTGTGTGACGTCTGTATCTTTTTACACGTTTATTCTACAAGATTACAGACATCTTGAACACTCTTTGGAGAGATTATTAGGCGGATCTGTGTATTTTATTTGTTGAGTTATATAATGTAACAAATACAGCACATCTAGAATACAGATCGCTTACTGAAACAATATCTGTACAGATCGCACGTAGATCGTCTCCTGACATTCTGATTATAGAGAGAGGAGGGAGGAAAGTTCTGGGGAGAATTTCAGGGCATGATTGTGATCACCCCATTCTAATATTTATGGCTCCAGCTTGAATTTCTTGTTGAGGCTTACATTCATTATAATCGTGTCGATCTAAATTGACATTTACCATAGCGATTATTAGCAAATACAGTGAATGATCTAAGTAGAGAATGATTGTTTCTCAATAGTGCTATATCTACTACTGTCACTACTATTACAAAAAAACATGCAAAAATGATCATGTGATAGTAACTCAACATGTAAAAGTGTAACTCAACATGTAAAACTAGACATGACTAGATGAACGACTGATCGGTGGTCCCACTACACAAACATGTACAACCCTGCACCATCACAAGGTGTAGAAAAAAAACACAGATTGTCAAAAATCAGTCAAAAATGTGACCAATGAATCGCGAGAAAAGTTGGCCATAGACATAATCCGTAATGACTTAACTGGTTTTTGGGTTGGTTAGCAATTATCATTACGCCTAAAGCAATTCATCATTATTTATTTATTTAATATATATATATATATATATATATATATATATATATATATATATATATATATATATATATATAAAAAAATATATATATATATATATATATATAGTGTCAACGTGTTCCGCAGCGCTGTACAGAGATTGTTATCCCTCACATAGGCCCACTGTCCCCATTGGGGCTCGCAATCTAAATTTACTGATCAGTATGATTTTGGAGTGTGGGAAGAAACCGGAGTGCCCGGAAGAAACCCACTCAAAAACGGCGAGAGCATACAACCTCAATGCAGACTGAAACCCAGGACCCCAGTGCTACAAGGCAACAGTGCCAACCATTGCGCCACCATAGTATTTCCAACTGTATTATTGGTCATTGCTTCAAACACAATTGCCGTAAAACTTTTTTCAATTAATAATGATAAATGCCATAATTATAGCGCTTAGTTCACTATGATCCCGAAAAAATGCATAGGGGCAACAGACATGAATGACATTTTCCCAGTGTGAATGATCGTATGGTAAGATATATTTTTTCATCTTTCCTGACAAATGTTCAGAAGGAAAAAAAAAATCCCTACATTTGTTGGCTGTTGGCCTCATGTTATCATCTATGGCCAATTAACAGTTAAAATCGACAGTTTTAGTGGATATTTATCTGTGACCAGCTTTACAATTAGGATATTACCTTGAGCCCACCAGAGGCGATGTGACTGAGGGTCCACCGTCCAGTTACACAGAACAGGTTCATGTCCCCTTAAACTCTGCTGGACCTCATGGGCACTGTTGCCAGGGCCCATTATCATGTCAGGGTCCACCGGAGGTTCCTACTGTCCACTGGTGGGATAGTCTGACCCTGTGTCTATTAGTCGCCGCTTATATATTAATAAAGCTACATGTAAATATAGTATATAGTATGCAATATAATAATATGTTATATCATATGTGCTCTTATTCAGCAGTGGGTAACTACATCTCCCACAATGCCTAGCCTTCTCTAGTCTAGCAGTGTCTCCTGGGAGATTCACAAGACTTCTATGTCTGTAAAACTGGCCATTGTTTTTACATGATCTGATTTTTTTGTGTGTTTTTTTTATTTCTAAGCATCCTATGAACAATAAAAAAAAATTCAAATATATCAAATATCATCAAAAGTTTCAATTTGCCTAAACTCTTCACAATTTACAAAAGACATGTCAGGATTATACAATCAATCTAGATGGGGGAGGGTCTGTTTTTTTTTTACCCTGGAGTTGTCCTTTAGTACAAAAAATAATACATAAAAGCGTACGTTGCAAAATGTAAAAAAATTACCTCAAATTTTTCTGATCAGCCAGATGCTACCAAATCCTCCTCAGCACCATATATCGGTTAAGTAATCCTGATTTGCAGCATTCACACAAGAAATGTAATAACCAGATGCTGAATCTTGATGCCGTCTGGTGTTATTCACATAACCATCATATGAGAGCAACATCTGGAGTTCTGTCCACAGAATCTTCAATCATTTTTGTATAGCAATCTATGAAATCATTGACAAGAGAAAGATCTTACTTCTTCTACTTAGGTCTTATACAAACTGCCATATTATGGATCTATGGTGGCCATAGCCTGCTATAGGCCCTTACTGTGGCAAGCTCCAACGCTAGAAGAATGGGTTCCAGGGGAGAATACGATATCTCATGGAGGCCCCACATCGCTGTACACGGAGCACCTATAGGTACGTAATACTGACCTGTAGACACTATGTGCTGCTGTACAAAGTGACCATACACAATGGCCGTCTGACCATTTAGTAGTCATTAGCAAAAAAATTGTGCATCTATAATTTAAAAATTACTGAAATCTATTCAATTGGGCAATATATGTGTAGACATTTTTAACCCCTTTCCACCCTGTATGAAGCTGGGAGCCAGCACTTAAAGGGGTTTTCCTATCAGAGACATTTATGATATATCCACAGCATATGTCATAAATGTCAGATAGATGGGGTCCCCCCTCTGGGACCTGCACCTATTTCTAGAACTGGGGTCCTTAAACCCCGTTCTACTGCTCTGTGTTGTGGCTGAAGTGTGTGATTTCGGACCAAAAAATTACGGAAACATTTTCCGCCACTCCCATAGTAATGAATGACAGTTACGGAAGCAGCGTAGCATGCGAGCTACACAGTTTTTGTAACTACCATTCAGTTCTAGCTACGCTGTTTCCGTAATTTATGGTCAGAAATCACACGCTTCAGCCACTACACAGAGCGGTGGAATGGGGTTTAGGGCCCCCCGTTCTAGAGATAGGTGCAGGTCCCAGTGGTGGGACCCGCATCTCTCTGACATTTATGACATATCCTGTCGATATGTCATAAATTTCTTTGATAGGAAAACCCCTTTAACTACCAGAGCCATACCTTTACGCTGCTATGATCATGTGGGCACATATATTTACCAATCCCGGTCGTCAAACCCTTGTTATGTTGCAACCAATAGTGATCGTGAAATCACAGGAAAGGGGGGCACACTTTGTCCCCTGATCGTCAGCCCCAGTGATTGTGATTGACAGGTCTAATGGTTTTAAGGGACCGCTTTTGGCCTAATAAAGGCCGCCAGGGCAAACCTGTTGGGGCAAACCTGATGAATTCTCTAACAGATGCCTGTGGATTTTACATTGGTGCAAAGGTATTGCAATACATTATGATGCAAATATAAATATTAAAAGTAAAATTCCCCTTGTGGGACCAAACAAAATGATTAAATAATCATTAAAAGAAAATGAAGAATAAAAAGATTTTTGGATTGAAAGAGTTATTAAATAAAAGTCATGAAAACATAAAAAAGTAATAATAATAATAATATAATTATCTTTACAACTGTGAAATAAATGTAAATCATAATTTAGGGTATAACCGTGCTATTTTTTTTAGTGTTTTATTTTTTTACGAATTCCACTAAAAAAAATGTATATATCAAACACTAAATTTTACGTACTGAAAAGTTACACCAAAAAATACAGCCTGAAATCCTAAACATCACACTTCCCACTGCAACGTCAGCAAAAAAATGTAAAAATGGATGGCTTTTAGAAAGCAGTTAGGCAAAAACTGAAAAATGAATCACTGGAATCGTATGTGGCGGACAACTGCGCATTTTGTGTAATGTAATTGTTAAATGACAGCGATTCATAGTGTTAGGGCTCATGCATCAGTCAATTTCTTCAGTGCGCTATACGTTTTTTTTAACGGATAGCACGCTGACCCATTGATTTCTATGGGGCTATGCATACATCTGGTTTTTTTTGTGGATCTGTGTGGCCGATTCGCAAAACTCAGGGCAGGTCCTCTCCATCAGTTTTTGCAGATCTGTTTGTTCTATTGTGGTTAATGGTCCGTAAAAAAAACCAGCCTGCACATGGAAGCCATCCGCATTTTGCAGATCCGTTTCTTCCAGGCCGTATATAAAAGGACTCGTCTGTCTTTCTTCAGGGAAATACTGACGATTTTACAATCAGTGTTATATCAAAGTGCGTTCCGTTCGTCAGGTTTTTATGTCCCTGTAGCATCAGTGATCATCAGTTTTTCACGTCTGTCAAAAAAAGCTGACTGCTTTTTCTTCAGTATCTCCCGGCAATCCATCAACGAGAAACAGAATGGACTCGGATAGCATCGGTGTCATTGACCCATTGACTTGAATGGGCGAGTCTGATGTGCGAATTAGACCAAAGTAGTGCATACTGCGATTTTCTATTGGTCCATTCAAAAAAATCGGATCTGTAAATGAGCCCAATGACTTTAATGGTTCAGTGTTCAGTCCGTGTCCTGTCTGTTCTACACTCGGACAGCACACAAACACAAACAGGCCCTAATCAGAATGATTTTCCCATAGGATAGTCATTGCTATAATGGAACATTCATCGAGTAACGGACATATTTTTGGGTCTTTGACCAACATTAGTGATGCAGAATACATCAACAGCTAGAGTGCCACAGGTTGGAGACAATAGTTTATAGCTAACACATTATTACACTATTGAAACCATGTTTATATTTTATTTTGTACTTTCACACTTGTTTTGTACTGCATTATAAAGCACCATACCATATGATGGTGAAATATAATTATTATTATTATTATTATTAATAATGATAATAATAATAATATTAATAATAATCTTAGAATAGAAGAAGCTGAATAGCCCAGAGCTGCATTCACAATTCTGCTGGTTGCTAATAAAAATAGTCAACAATCTTCTTGCACGCCAGGCTCCTATAATGTTGTGGGTTTGTTAGCGTTTCCTACTACAGATTACTGTACAGTGCCCAGAATACAGATTTCAGCTCTGAAGCCTGCAGAATTGTGAAGCAGGGTTGAGTAATACAGTGAAAGTATATTTACAATGATACTTCGCTATTTTATTTAGATTTTTATCTAAATGCATTTTGTAAAATGGTGAAAAAGAGGACTGTACCAGTAGTAAAATAATAAAAAGTATCAATACTCCTGTATTAACATTACATTGTACCTATAGAACGCATTAGTATGTTTTGTTGTCTCTAAACGATACGTTTTTTCCACAGAGCTCATCACAGAGAGAGGCTGCACAGGACCCCTCAGCTCACTGCATATAGGTCAGTAGTTTATTCCATTCATGCCAAATATGCCAGTCTATGCCACATACTATTTGTATACCCCTTGCATTGTACACTATATAGTACACTGTGCCTTATGTACAAAGCTAGACTTAAGATGTCAGCAGTCGTCCACAGCAGTCAATCAGTGCCGAAAAAAAGGGAAAGACGTGATTTGGTTGGTTGACATGGGCAGCAGCTTCAATCTTTTAACCCATAAATGATGACCACATGATGAACACGTGGTCAGCGCCAAAAGTTGTCATTGCCTTCAGTAGCAGACTAGTCATAAACTTACTAGAGGAAGCTTTGATGGGCCTAAATTTGGCCGTAGGCATCAACATTCAGATCGGCCAATGTAATATATTATTTCTATAATGGAATTATGGCTAAGCGACCACCAGACACCATGGCGATGCTTATCTTGAAGGAAACAATAGGATTAAACTATCCTAAAATCCAACTTGCCCAATATCTGTTTCTCCTGACAGCAGTCTACTGGTCACCGCAAACATGAGATTGTCGGCCATTAGATTTTTGTTTTAGGGAGTGCCATTATCTATTGTCTATGGAATTTGGCAGATACTCATACAAGGCCTGTCACTAGAGGAAACAAGGATCCGACAGCATGGATATTTCGCATGTGATTTTCCCAAGCCAAATGTGCATAATAATGGGGGAATTGTGGCTGATAATGGTCTATGGCCGGCCAGCTTTAGGCTAGTCCCACACATGCAGATTTCCTTTAATATGAGAGATATCCAGACTGTCAGTACCAACCATTCATGTTTGACAGCTCATGTTACCAAGTGACATTGCCACTATCCAGATATTGCCATTATTCAGATTAAGGTCAGGATTATGTCTCATGTACATGGCAGAGGTTGTACGGAGGTACATGGAGTCACTTCATACTATGTGTCCCGCCGAATGGAGCTCTGTACGGCTCCGTATTAGTTATTCTTCCCTCAAAGCATAGCTCAGTATTATGCCATGTGATGGCACAAGGCAGCATTTTTTTTCCTGTTGCAACCCTATAATATATAATAGGGAAAAAAAACCTGTGCATTAAATGAGATGCATACAGAGGTATATTAGGGTACCATAGACTTCTAAGGCCTTTGTATTACAGCTCTGCAGAACTTGGAGGCAATAGAGAGCCATAATACGGTCATGGGCACGAGGCCACAATTTATAGGGCTGATCCTTCTCTTCTGTTTTAAAAGTCACACCTAACACATACAATTTCTTCACTGTCAGACATACAGGCTAGATTGTAGGACGTTACATGCATTTTTTTAAAATAAAAAACAAATATTCATATCACATCTCTAGTATGTATAGCTTTCCTGCTTGGAATAGCAGATGAGAGCTAATGGGGCCTAAGCTGAGCAGAGTTAATGGGGCCTGGGACCAGCACAACTTTCAGACTGATGACACATTTTTCTTTCTATCCAGGACATGGTGGGCTCAATCAACTAGGGGGGGCTTTTGTGAACGGTCGCCCCCTTCCAGAGGTGGTGAGGCAGCGCATCGTAGATCTAGCGCACCAAGGTGTACGTCCATGTGACATCTCACGACAGCTGAGGGTCAGTCACGGCTGTGTGAGCAAGATCCTGGGCAGGTAAGGAGCCTGAAGATGTCTTTAAGAAGAGACATAGCTGTAATGTTTTTATCTTATAATACAGGTTTTAGATTTTTCTTTGTATGTCTCTAAATAAATATAGTGACAGAGTTAAAGGAATTGTCCAGGACTAGAAAATGAGTCTGTTGTTTTTTTCAGAAACAGTGCCATTTTGTCCATGGGCTATGTGTGTTATTGAGTTATGCTTTATTACCAGGCGTAGCCCATGGACAAGAGTGGCAGTGTTTCTGGAAAAAACAGGACGTATTTTCCTAATCCAGGACAATTCCTTTAAATGCTTATATGTGTTCCATCACCATTGCTTCTAAATGAAACAGAAGGGGCAATCTGAGGCTCTGGTGCAACATCGAGCTATGTCCTTTCTTCCTCCTTGTTGACCAACTATTTCCGAACATACCTATCCTCTATTACTACACAGTCTACTATTCTGCTCGTCTTCTCCTTCATCGTTTTCCCCCATTCATTTTTAATCCATCTCATTACTTTTAAAATCTCATCAGTTAACTGAGAACTTCAACTCTCATCATCCAATAGACACTTTGCAATGTACTCTTCATATGGTGGAGACTCTCTTCTGCACAGCAGCAAATGACCTTCAGATTGCTATATTCAGTTGAGCCCCTAGTGAATGTAAATGACAAAGATTTCAGCAGTCACTAATGTGTTCTGAGAGCAGGTAAATTTATAAGGCCAGAGGGCATGAAACGGCTGCCCTCACTAATGGCACCATCGTTATAAGGCAGCACTGTCATATGACATATGGGCTGCTTTACTTCTTATAATACACAACAGTGGCAATGAATAGTTTATTGTATTATCCTCACACAACTCTGCTTGTACCACTTCTTTGGTTATGGGCGGCATTAATGGCCTTACCCATGCTTTGGGCCCACTTTTTGATTCATTCAAAATAGTTCTACCTGTTGGTAAGAGTCACAAACACGTAACAGGTGCAGTAAACCATTTTAGATATTGAGATTGTTATATGGGTTTAATTGGGTAATAAATAGATATTATTGTATTTTTAGTCACAGGCGTTTAGTGTGTAGGCGTCGAGATGAAGGGGGACTCCGATGCTTCCTACAATACCCAACCATTCTCACAACATTTCCTGCTATAAACAAGCCATGATCACCAACTTACAAAGCATCTCCCACACATTTACATCACACCCTGTTATTTCCTATCCCTGTCACTGGATACTGGCTGTCTATAATGCAATGAGCTAGAACAGCAGAGTCATAGAGAATATATAGGACTGCTAATCTGTGTTCAAGGCTATGGTCACACTTCTGTTCAAAGGGCAGTTAGGGTTGTTGCCTAGGCACTGTCTTAGGGGGGACATGGGCAACCATTGGTTTAGAAATGCCCCCACCAAGGTGGGCATAGAGAGGCAGATATATATAATGTTCATGTCCATAAGGTGCATAAACATTGGATAAATATTGCAGCCTGGCCCACCATAGACCATGATTTATGGAGCACATACTGTATGTTATCTGTTGAATACAAGGCTGTTAACTATAGACGTCAATGACCTATTCAATAAATGGTTGCCCAGTCCCAACTGCAAAATAGTATGGAGCATAGTCATTATTTCGTACTGTGAATTCTTGTCCCGTATTTGTTTCTGGACAGCGATCAGGCCAATGTAATGAGTGACCTTTATAGGGAGTAGATGTCATGCGCACAGTAAATGCATGAGGACATTCACAATGAATTATCTAAGGGCAGGTTAATATCACAGTCTGCTGCATTATTTACTCTCAAAGAACTGATGTCCAACATCCTTTGAGGGAAGCAATTGGGGTAACTTAAAAGGTTGGTGCAGAGGAAGCAACCCTTACCCCAAACATAAGTTTACACAGTGCCAAATACTGCCAATCTTCTATGCCAGACATTGTTAAAGAAGCACTACGGCAAATTATTTTTTTTGCACATATGATGCTAACTCACCAGCAATATTCTAGCAGTGTCATTTGTTTCTTCCCAGATCAGTTACTTCCATACACTTTAAACCCATTCATTATGGACCGCTGTGTCATGTGATCTCAGTCCGACCACCAAAATAGACCATGCTCTCATGTGTAGACAGGAGGTCAGTCTCCCCTGTGTAGATGACTTCCTGAGAACTACAGGATTACATCATCCCCTATCAAATCCCACCTGTCAACACTGAGACCCCTCCCAACACAGTTCCCCCCTCCTTGTTCCTCTCTATGTCCCCCATACATATAATGCAGCTGAAGAGATAATTTCTTCACTATCTAAGGGAGCAGGAGTGCACTGATATAATAGATGAGTTCATACAATAGCTAGCTGAAGAGTTTTAAAACTCCCCCGACTCATACTAACTGTCCATACTATGTGTGAGTGCTGTGTGCAGAGAGTTCAGTTTATTTCGATGAGATGCCGCTTCACACTCTCTCCCCCGTCTCTTGCTTGTAAGGGCTGACAGTAATCAAAGACTAGCAGGAGGCAGGGGAGACAGGCTGAAGCTGCATCACATAGGATACACTGAGACTATGCAGTGTGAGTTATGGGACAGCAATTCTACAGTATGTCACAGATCAATCACAAGCAGGGGGCATGAGAGACAGGCTGATGCTGCATCACATAGGATACACTAAGACTCTGCAGTGTGAGTACAGAAGTTCTATGTCACTGATCTATCACTTGAAGAACTTAGATATGACTCAGAGCAGAGCAAGTGCAATGTGATGAGACTGGGCCTTCTGGGCCTCTGCAAAGCTAGAGGCATGATGGAAAAGGTAGGCTGCATTAGGGGAATTATATCAGAGGGGAAGAAGGAATCAAGATGGCAGACAACCATAAATGGCATATCAACTAAAACAGGTATACACTTGGTGTACACAAGAGCCTTTACATATTTTTTTAATAATAGCCTATGATGCATTATATAGGCAAAAAAAAGTTGCTGGAGTTCTTCTTTAAGTTACAATGACTTGATGTCTCCATTTTTTTTATATTCTACACATCAAACATTTTCTTATGATGTATAATATGTTCTGACACAGATTGTTCTGTATATATTGTAATAGGCAAACTAACAATTAGGTTTAGGGTTATCAATTGTTGAAATGTAGACCCATAGTACCTTAAACCTGCTGCTTGATAATATACAATCATCTTAGATGGCTCAGATCATACTGTGCAACTTAGCAATATTATACATTTGCTCATCTTCTTTCATGATGTATATTCTAGGCCATGGGACATAGTTTAGGAGCCTAGTGAGAAATCCTAGTTAGAAGATCAATGGTTTTGGTTTTGGGTAATTATATCTTATTTTGTATTGGAGTAGGTACTATGAAACGGGCAGTATCAGACCAGGAGTCATCGGTGGTTCCAAGCCTAAAGTTGCCACCCCCAAAGTGGTGGAGAAGATTGGAGATTACAAGAGACAAAATCCGACCATGTTTGCCTGGGAAATCAGGGACCGGCTTTTGGCAGAAGGCGTGTGTGACAATGACACTGTTCCAAGTGTCAGCTCCATCAACAGGTAAAAATGTCTAAAATATTACAGTTATTAATAATAATAATAATAATAATAATCTTTATATAGTGCAAAAATATTTTATTTAAATATTATATTTTTTTTACTGCCACTTGCGTACAAACTGAAACCAAGGGCACAGATAGTGGAGACTTGTAGAGCATGTGCCTCAGGTCCAGAGTGCCAAGGGGTTGGGGCACAAGCCACTCTGCTTTGACTAGGGTATTTAGATAAGTGGCATTGACAGAAAACGGAATCTTTGTCCCAGGTGAAGGAAAGCCTAGCTATGCCCCTGCCTTCCACAGTTATGTGCCATTTTCATTGGTAATATGATTTCCGCTGTTTCTGCTCTCCGTTTATACGTCTTTCTCTCTCTTGGTAGAATAATCCGTACAAAGGTTCAGCAGTTATTTAATCTGCCCATGGAGAGCTGTGTGAAGTCACTAAGTCCTGGACACACTCTGAGTAAGTGACAAATGCTACCTGCTTACTGTAAATACATATATTGCAACCCCTAACCCGATGTGCAGTTGGATACAAGCTATTGTTCCCTGGTAACAGTCACTTCAGGCTGGGGAGAGGCTTACTATAGTATTCTTCAACGGGACAGAGATTCCAGAAAAATCTCTCCCTCCCCCCCCCCCCTTATAACTACAGACAAACATTCTTTTATTTATATATATATATATATATATATATATATATATATATATATATATATATATATATATATACACACACACACACACACACACATTACATATATATATATGGTCCATCAGTGTTCAATGGGCGCCATGTGGCAGTTCACTTTGTTTCTAGTGGTCACTGCAGGAAAGATAAGCCAGGCTCCCCAGGATCAAAAAAAATCGAACTTTAATGAACATGTTGGGAGGTGTAGTGTTTGTGATGTTAGTATTTTTAACGTTTTACAAGTGTAGCAGAGCTGGATAGGTCATTTAACATAATTTTTTGTACACAGTGATAGCACACTGACTTACGTTACCTGCAGTCCCTTTACAGATTGTAATAACAATGATGAATAGTGACACATGACAAAGTCATTGGTTAATAATAGATACTAATGAGGAAACCCTAGTATTTGGCAATATTAATAGATAATTGGATGTATATTTCCTCCCTAGTTCCAAGCTCGGCAGTAACTCCTCCTGAGTCTCCACACTCGGATTCCCTGGGATCTACTTACTCTATCAGTGGTCTGTTAGGGATCTCTCAGACAAATACAGACGGTAAACGCAAACTGGATGACAGTGAGTATAATTCCCTGCCATACACATAATAATGTATAGTCTATAAGCCTTACCGAGCCAGTGATAAAAATATATATTGGTATAAATATAGCACATTGATGTTCGGGATCATCATCACCATATAGTAAAATTAAATGACAATTCGCACTTCATTGAAATAAAAAGAAAACCTTACATAGAGTAGTAGAAGAGTATGTACACCTTTCTTCTCTCGCCTACTTCTTGCTAACTTACATTTTGTAGGCTACCAAGAAATATAAAATGCCAACTGGGTAAGCCAAGGAAATGTTACAATCCACAAGCTGTTGTTGCTGATATATTAAGGGGTGATGGTAAATTTGGCATTCAATCCCTTTGGTTTTTCCAGGTGATCAAGACAGCTGCCGACTCAGCATAGACTCTCAGGGCAGTGGTGGTCTGAGCAGGAAACAGATGCGGACAGAAGCCTATATTCAGCACCCCCTCGATGGGCTGGAATGCCCATTCCAGAGGCAACACTTTCCTGAATCGTATCCCTCTGCCAGTCACAGTAAAGTTGAGCAAGTGAGTGATATATACATTTCACGTGCATAATACTATACACACACACACACACACACACACACACACGCACGCACACATATATATATTACATGTCCCCATTATATAAATAAGGTCATTAACCACTATATGTCCTTCTGTTTCAGGCTCTATATCCACTCCCGCTGCTAAACAATGCAATGGATGATGGGAAATCTGCTCTAACCTCTTCCAATGCTGCTCTTGGTAGAAATCTCTCCGCACATCAGGGGTACTCTGCTCTGTCAGGTAGGTGGAGTGGCTTTTTTGTGCAAGAAATTAACACATGTATATATCCAATTGCAGGGTTAGTAGATTTGTTTTAATGCTGTAATTATCAATACAACCCTGAATCTATTTAAAAAGAAGCCAACGCTTATGAACTTAAAGAGGTAGTCTATTAAGGGGGTACCCTGATCAGGGCCCAAATCGATTAGCCGGAGCAAAGAGTAGCTACACAGAGCACCCCTGGCTCTGGAGGACCCGCACGTCCTTGCATTACTTGTACAGCCCTTTCATTTCAATGAGAACTGTGTAATTCTTCATTTTCCCTCATTGAGCCCCTGCTGCCTGGTTCCTGCATAGATTGTGGTCCCAGCAGTAGGTCACCCTGTCGGAGGACCTTTATAATAAAAAGGTATTGTCCAAAGAAGTCCCCTTTAAATAGAGAAAGTAATTGGTTGGCTGCTGGTAGGTAGAGCTGTACCTTTAGTCTTTGTGGCATTGGAAGCAATTGATACTGGAGACCTCCAAAAAGGAGATCGCTGCCATGCATGGAAGTGTCTTCTATAGGGGGCAATTTGGGTATTTGTGCCTGAGATGCCAATATACAGTATATAGTCTCTTTCCTTCCTGCTGGCAGTCTTCTAAGGACAAGTATACAGACACAGTCGTCCTTCATACTCATGGGTATAAACCTGCACTGTTCAGAATTTAACTTATATGAAATAACATGGGGATAAATACGGACGTGCACCCACTAGACTGCCACTCTGTCGTCTCATGGATGCCATTCGCCATTACACACATTTTAGAATCAGCTACTGAATGCAAACATGAAGCTTTTCTTTTTAGATAGGGTTCTTTATTTATTCTATCACATTTCATATTTTCTAGTTTTTCATTATTTTTCCATTTCCATCTCCATTTCATTCCTCCATTGTAGAACTTTCATCGTTCGCCATTAAACAAGAGATAACTGATAGTTCCAGTGCTAGCTCCACCCCACCATCGCTGTGTAGTCCCACCTTCCTGGACCTGCAGCCGATTGGATCAGCGGCTGCTGCTCCGGCTTTCAGTGCATTTTCCCATTCGGCCTCAGTGTACGGACAGATCACCAGTCATACATTTACAGGTATGATCATAGGTGTCAGACACATGGAGTAATGTAATGTATAGGGAAAGGAGGGTAGAACAGCAAACAATGACCAGACCATCAATATTGAATAAACTAAAAATGAAGACTGCTATGTCTGGATATCTTTTTGTGTCCTTAAAGGGGATTTCCTGTTTCATGTAAATAAAGCTTATTCAATTGGCTAATAAATAATTATGCAACCATTCTAATATACTTTTTAGGATCCCTGCTTAGGGTCGGTAAATGGGAACATTTTTGTTTACATTCCGAAGCTGAAACCCTGCTCTGATGCACTTGTGTGACATGATCAAGAAAGGTTTTCAGTCTCTCGATGTAAACCATTAAAGTCATAAATCAGGACGCTTCTATATACTGAGATCTTGAAAATGGTGAGGAAATTAAATATAAAGTATATTAAAAAGTTGTAAAACTTCTCATTATAAGCTTTTTAGTCATGATACAGTTGCAATTTAACATCTATATTATGCCTGCAAAAAAAAAAAAAAAGTGTCCCACCCACGGCTCTACTGAATCTAATTTGGATCACCATAGACTCCTATGTAGAACCACAAGGGGGTTCTGGTCTTGCATGTTTGCTAATGAACATATGTTGACTAAGCAGCACCTATTATGCTGCCGCTACTCCACCTAGCCCAATATTCCGGTTATATAAAGCTGCAAAAATTGTGCAACTTTTTGCATTTCTATGGACGTGACATTCTATGGATTACCCAAGACGTGCATCTTAAAGAGGATCTGTCACTAGTTTATGAATGCCCTACCTCCTATCTAATCTAATAGGCGCTGTCATGCTGATAACTACAGTGTAATTTGTTTTTTCAAAAACCTATATTATTTGCAAAGTTATGAGAATTTTTCTAAATATGCTAATTTGACTATAATAGCCAAATGTGAGTTCACTCTTTTCTTTTCACTCTGGGTGGTGTAATGTTTTCTGTATGACGCTGTCCAATCAGCATACAGCTTCTCCCCCTTCCCTGCCCAGCAACACAGTGTGATCATATAGCACACAGCTTCCAGTCCCGACTGCATTTTCAACTAGTGATATCTCCGGTTGTTTCACAGCTAGAACTGCGATTAGAATCTCATCTTTCATATGCCACCAGAACAGCTGTTCTAGGTGGTCCACAGCCGGAGAGATGGCTGTTTGAAGTGATCCCCCTTCCCTCCAGCCTCAGTCTCTCACACTGTGTGAAGCAGCTTCATGCTGATAGGGCAGCGTCAGAGGCTGTCAGGAGGCTCCGCCTCAGGAGAATCGCTGCTGTTGACACCCACTTGTCTAGTATAGCCTCATTTGCATATTTAGAAAAAAGCTCATAACTTTTAAAATAATAAACTTTTTGTGACCACAATCTTCACTAGTATTATCAGTGTGACAGCGCCTATCAGATTAGCTAGGGCAATACTAAACTAGTGACAGATCTTCTTTAAGTAGTGGTCCGTCACAGGGCTAAATGTTCAGTTCTCCTTAGTACATTGAAGTGCTGTGCTGACCAATATATTAAGGGAAAATCCTGTCAACACCGTTATCCACCTCCCACGTCTCCATCAAAGACATTGTACTCTTCTGGATTGCCAGTTGCCACTGTCATGTGACAAAAGTTGTCACCCACACTGAGCCTTATTCTGACTGCTCCCCTTCACATTCCTCCTACCTAAATGCATTAGATATCATACATGAAAATCTTCCCAGTGTCCTTGTTGCACGGTGCCACAAACAAGAGTCCGGCTTTCATGTTCTAAGCTGCACTGGAGAGGTGGACTCGTATTCTTTTACATTACATAATGATATAGGGATTGGGAAATTATGTCATAACTAACAAGAATTGTCAATTCTTTAACAGGACGTGATGTTGTAGGATCTACATTGCCAGGTTACCCGCCACACATACCCAGCGGACAAGGAAACTATGCCTCATCTGCAATTGCTGGAATGGTTGCCGGTATGTGATCAATCTCTGTGTAATTGTTACCTTTATTATGGCTAGTTGTCCTATCAAACAGAAGACTTGGTCTAGGTTTCTGAGTAATATGGCACTAATGGTATGCAACCAATGTGGCCGCAGTGCCCCCAGTACTGAACACTGCCCTCTGCAGGTGTGGTAAGGCTACATGAGCTACAGTGGGTGCAGTCACACCTGGACCGTGATTGTTGAGGGGAGGGGAGCCAAAGTCTTCTTTGCCACATAATAGAAATGCAATAAACGATATTACTTTACAACAGAATACTTTGTTATCCATCTATCTCACCTCTCTCAAATCTATCTATCATCTATCTATCTATCTATCTATCTATCTATCTATCTATCTATCTATCTATCTATCTATCTATCTATCTATCTATCTATCTATCTATCTATCGATATATCTCATCTATCTAATCTATCTATCCAGGGGCGTAGCTAAAGTCTCATGGGCCCTGGTGCAAGAATTCAGCTTGGGCCCCCCTACCACTCCCCAACACCACCAGACCCCTTGCACACTCCTATGCCCAGCTGCCTTGCCCGACAGACCTCATGAATGCCTTCACAGTATAATGCTCCCTATAGCTGCTCCCACAGTATAATGCCCCATAGCTGCCCCCACACAGTATAAAGCCCCCATAGCTGCCCCCACACAGTATAATGCCCCATAGCTGCTCCCACACAGTATAGTGCCCCCATAGCTGCCCCCACTGTATATTGTCACCCATAGCTTCCCCATACAGTATAATGCCCTCCATACAGTATAATGCCCACCATAGTTGCCCCATACAGTATAATGCCCCCATACAGTATAATGCCCTCCATAGCTGCCACATACAGTATAATGCCCCCATACAGTATAAAGCCCCCATACAGTGAAGGAAATAAGTATTTGATCCCTTGCTGATTTTGTAAGTTTGCCCACTGTCAAAGACATGAACAGTCTACAATTTTTAGGCTAGGTTAATTTTACCAGTGAGAGATAGATTATATAAAAAAAAATAAAATAAAATCACATTATCAAAATTCTATATATTTATTTGCATTGTGCACAGAGAAATAAGTATTTGATCCCTTTGGCAAACAAGACTTAATACTTGGTGGCAAAACCCTTGTTGGCAAGCACAGCAGTCAGACGTTTTTTTGTAGTTGATGATGAGGTTTGCACACATGTTAGATGGAATTTTGGCCCACTCCTCTTTGCAGATCATCTGTAAATCATTAAGATTTCGAGGCTGTCGCTTGGCAACTCGGATCTTCAGCTCCCTCCATAAGTTTTCGATGGGATTAAGGTCTGGAGACTGGCTAGGCCACTCCATGACCTTAATGTGCTTCTTTTTGAGCCACTCCTTTGTTGCCTTGGCTGTATGTTTCGGGTCATTGTCGTGCTGGAAGACCCAGCCACGAGCCATTATTAATGTCCTGGTGGAGGGAAGGAGGTTGTCACTCAGGATTTGGCGGTACATGGCTCCATCCATTCTCCCATTGATGTGGTGAAGTAGTCCTGTGCCCTTAGCAGAGAAACACCCCCAAAACATAATGTTTCCACCTCCATGCTTGACAGTGGGGACGGTGTTCTTTGGGTCATAGGCAGCATTTCTCTTCCTCCAAACACGGCGAGTTGAGTTAATGCCAAAGAGCTCAATTTTAGTCTCATCTGACCACAGCACCTTCTCCCAATCACTCTCAGAATCATCCAGATGTTCATTTGCAAACTTCAGATGGGCCTGTACATGTGCCTTCTTGAGCAGGGGGACCTTGCGGGCACTGCAGGATTTTAATCCATTACGGCGTAATGTGTTACCAATGGTTTTCTTGGTGACTGTGGTCCCAGCTGCCTTGAGATCATTAACAAGTTCGCCCCGTGTAGTTTTCGGCTGAGCTCTGACCTTCCTCAGGATCAAGGATACCCCATGAGGTGAGATTTTGCATGGAGCCCCAGATCGATGTCGATTGACAGTCAATTTGTATGTCTTCCATTTTCTTACTATTGCACCAACAGTTGTCTCCTTCTCACCCAGCATCTTACTTATAGTTTTGTAGCCCATTCCAGCCTTGTGCAGGTCTATGATCTTGTCCCTGACATCCTTAGAAAGCTCTTTGGTCTTGCCCATGTTGTAGAGGTTAGAGTCAGACTGATTAATTGAGTCTGTGGACAGGAGTCTTTTATACAGGTGACTATTTAAGACAGCTGTCTTTAATGCAGGCACCAAGTTGATTTGGAGCGTGTAACTGGTCTGGAAGAGGCTGAACTCTTAATGGTTGGTAGGGGATCAAATACTTATTTCTCTGTGCACAATGCAAATAAATATATATAATTTTGACAATGTGATTTTCAGTTTTTTTTTAAATATAATCTATCTCTCACTGGTAAAACTAACCTAGCCTTAACATTCTAGACTGTTCATGACTTTGACAGTGGGCAAACTTACAAAATCAGCAAGGGATCAAATACTTATTTCCTCCACTGTAGCTGTCCCATACTGTATAATACCCCCATAGCTGCCCCATACTGTATAATGCTCTCCATAGCTGCCACATACAGTATAATGCCCCCATACAGTATAGTGCCCTCTATAGCTGCCACATACAGTATAATTCTCCATACAGTATAATGCACCCATAGCTGTCCCATACAGTATAATGCCCCCCATAGCTGCCCCATACCGTATAATAACCGCCATAGCTGCCACATACAGTATAATATGCCCCCCATAGCTGTCCGATACAGTATAATGCCCGCCATAGCCGTCCGACACAGTATAATGCTGCCATACAGTATATGCGGGCCCCCCAGGCTTAGGGGCTTGGTCGCAACTGCGACCGTTGCGACCCCTATAGCTACGCCACTGTATCTATCTATCTATCTATCTATCTATCTATCTATCTATCTATCTATCTATCTATCTATCTATCTATCTATCTCAGTGCGTCGGACACAGACAGTTGAGGGCCCCTGTGCAAGAACAGTATATGGGCCACTTGCTCTTCAATATCTCATCATTAATTACCCCTTATCGTTCTCTAAGAGCTTATTCAGATGAGAGTGTCCGTTTTGCGTCCACAAAAAAAATACCGTATTTCATGCATTTCCGTTCCATGCGGCATCAGTGTTCCGGTTTATTTTTCTCATCATTTCTTTAGCAACTGGTACGTGAAAAACACGTAAAGCACACAAATTTCGTCCGTGTGCTATCCGTGTTTTTCACGCGTTGACTTCAATGGGCGAAGTGGTCCGCAAAAACGGACCAAAATAGGACATGCAGTGAGTTTCACGCAACGGACAATCGCTGCGTGAAAAACCACGGACGTGTGAATATCCCTATTGAATAGCATTGGTCCATGTGCTTTCTGGGTTTTTTTAACGGACAGCACACGGACGTATAATACGCTCGTCTGAATAAGCCCTTATAATCTATGAGTAATTGTAAGCCATAAAATTCGTTAACTCAGGTATTTACATGCAATCTAATAGACAGAGGAGGGCTGCTTTAAGGTGACAGTGAGCTCCCTTATCTATCTATCTATCTATCTATCTATCTATCTATCTATCTATCTATCTATCTATCTATCTATCTATCTATCTATCTATCTATCTATCATTTGTCTGTCTGTCTGTATAATATCTGTCCATCTAATATTTATCTCATATCTATCTATATGTAGAATATCTATCTATCTATCTATCTATCTATCTATCTATCTATCTATCTATCTATCTATCTATCTATCTATCATTTGTCTGTCTGTCTGTATAATATCTGTCCATCTAATATTTATCTCATATCTATCTATATGTAGAATATCTATCTATCTATCTATCTATCTATCTATCTATCTATCTATCTATCTATCTATCTATCTATCTATCTATCTATCTATCTATCTATCTATCTATCTATCTATCTATCTATCTATCTATCTATCTATCTATCTATCTAATACACATATATATAGTGTGAAGTCATTGCATATAATTAGAGAGGCACTGGTACAGATATTGTACTAAGAGCCTCTCTGCTCTGCAGCCCCCAGGGTCAAAACAATTGGGAAAAAACAATCAACCATGGCCAATTCATTCCCATCTCGAATTATTAATCCTAGTTACCATCTGCTGTTACGCAAAATTATTTATCCTAACAAAATATTTCAAACCAAAGATTCACTTTAAACTTCACAGCCGGACTTCACTGTCGGGTTAAGTCGAGATGCAGAAAATAAATAAAATAAAAAAAGTTCCCAAACGAGGTATAAATTTCTATCTTATTAAAGCCAATGGAGAAAAAAACAGATCTGCTGTGAATCCGCAGTAAAGTCAATGGTAATGGTTTCGTTACTAGTTCATCCATTGACTTTAATGTTTAAAAAGGGATTTATGGCAGATCCAAATACTTGCTTCATTTCGGATCTCATTCATTTGGAATTCCTTTACTGTATTAGTTCCCAACACTGTTAATATGTTCCCATGGGGATATTTGGATAAAACATGTGTGTAAACCGGGCCGAGACGCCACAGTTTATAAATTAAGATATGTTTTCGGAAAGGTTGACCCCGATTGACCTTTACAGGTACATTTAAATGAAAAAGAAATGCAGAACCCCGGGTCCCTCACCCACTCAGCTCACAGCTCCGTAACCTGCTGAGCCAGCGTGTTACTGCGTTACCACGGAGACGCGCTTAATGCAGCGTTAAAAATATAAAGTACTTCTACCCCCTCCCCAGCTCCCCACACCCGCGTGCACACCCTCCTTCCTCTCCTGGAGCGTGAAATGAGATTGGTCAAGATAAATAAAAAAGAGCAGTTATATTTTAACTGTGTGTGCGAAAGACGGATTTGTTCCCAACAGCCTGTAATCTACATGCCCATACATGCACAAAGAGGACACATTATCTAGTACAGGGAATAAAAAAAAACACCCTCCCCAAATACTGGGATAATAATGTCAGACCTGTGACTCATTTACTCATTTCATCTCTCCTGGATACGGTCACAACGATGCACTGCCCTCGGGGTCGGCCCAATTTAAACTCCATGTAACGCACTTTGTAAAGTCGATGGACATAAATGGCGAGAGGTCTCGGGTCCCACCTATGGTTGTAGAGACATTGCCTATTCTACTATGTAGGTGGCAGTACTGGCACAATAGGGTTAAGATCCTTCCAATTTTTATTGAAAAAGAGAAATGTTGGAAAACCTTCTTGCACGTTATTGAGCCAACTGGTTTTCACCATAGTAGGTGCAATTCTCCACCCGATCATCGCAATGGCTCAAAAGATTGTATTGTGTATGGCTAGTACTCATTGCTATACAATACATTGCATCCGGATTCTGCCCACAATTGGTACTGTTTGGCCTAATATAACATCGAGTTTGGTTGGCTCATGCCCACTTTGCATTGCTCAGATTAATTAATCAAAACGTGGTTAAGAATAAGTCTCTGTTCACATCTACATTCTGTTTTCCATTGTTCCGCTCCGTCATAGGAGCAAAACGGCAAGATGGAAGCGCTGGATCCATCACATGACCAAAACCAACGGGTGCCTAACGAAACCCATTGCCTGCATGTTGCGCTATTTTGTCCAACAAAAATGACGAATCTGAAACAGAGGCCCCTAACGGAGCCTCCGATGCAGATGTGAACAGAGCCTAAATAAAAGAATTACGCAAATATAAGAAACATTTGATTGACATATCTAGGGTATCATAAACTTAAAATGTACATCTTGTGAACATCCTTCTTGAGTACATTCTATAAATGGCTCCATAGATTTGAGAGTGGCACTAGTGGGGTCTTGATTAATGCAGTCATTTAATAAAATGGTTATAGTTGTATATTAAGGCACATGGCGGATATACTATAAATCGAATAAAGTTAGTATGGGCACCTCCAACTCAGCTATTGCCTGTCTGAAAATGAACTAGATGAAGGGGAGAGAGGGTGCTCCATCTTTGTCGACGTACGGTCACATTTTATTCTGTATGGGATGATAGTTTCCAGCGTACTGGCAGCGGAGCTCTGCCTTAGCCAGGCTGGATGTGCTGCGTGCAGGAGGGGGCTATGAAGAAGATGTTAGCTGCGGTGCTCTGGGTGAGATGTTACTACACTTGTTCCATCTGACCTGACAGTTCTTGTTTTCTCAGCAGGAAGCGATTACTCTGGTAATACTTATAGCCATGGGGCCTATGCAGCATATGGAGACAGTTGGCGGTTTCCCGGCTCCAGCCTTCTAAGTAAGTACATTAAATATAATAGGATTTTCTCTGCACAAAAGGGACATCGTTTTAAGCCATGTACAATCATTCCCAACATCTTCATCTATTACTGCTCCTAGCAGTGGCCAGCAGGAGGCTGAGTGGTTGCTGGCACTACTTACCAGAAGACGCCACTCAACCTGATGTTGAGAGGAAACCTAGACTAAAGCCCTGTTCACATCTGCGTTCAGCATTCCATTGTTCTGTCTTGTCAGAGGAGAAGAACAACGAAAATGCTGGAAACGCAGGTTTTGTTGAACAAGAGAGACAACCGGCACCCGACAGAGGCCATTGACCTCAATGGATACTATCGGGGTGTCTGAAGCTTTACTGGAAACAATAGCGCAGCATGCTGCGCTATAGTTTCCGGTATTTTCGGCGGAATATGCGACAGAGGTGTCTAACAGAGTCTCCAATTTAGATGTGAATTAGGCCTAAGAGTTTGCTGGGAACTGCGGCAGCAAAAGCAGTCACCGGGAATTGCTAAATTAAAAAAGATGCACATTATAACACCTAACATATATACTAGCATTTTCCCTGGTTGTACTGGAGAGTCTCTTATCCGGGGTTAGAAAGAAATGTCTGTTGTTTTCCAGAAACATCGCCACTCCTGTCCATGGACTGTGTCTGGTATTGAAGATAAACCCCATATAAGTGGATGGGACTGAGATGAAATACCAACGTACAAAGAAGAGCTCCAGGCAGCACATCCAAAGGAACAGAGGTTTATTCACCCGTGCTTGAGAAAGGCTCTGTCTAGCTGAAACGTCGCACGGGTGAATAAACCTTTGTTCCTTTGGATGTGCTGCCTGGATCTCTTCTTTGTACATTGGTGACTAGGACGGTTGGATCCAGTCCTGTTGGGCCCTGCACTCCGTATTTCCATATTATTCCAGTGCTGTTATTTCCTCTCTGACTTTGAGATGAAATACCAGACACATCCCAAGGGCAAGAATGGCGCTGTTTCTGGAAAAACCAAAAAGCTAATTTCAGACAACCCCTTTAGGCTTAAAGACACACACGCATTGTGTATTATTCCAGACAACCTGCCATAAGTGTAGCTTATTAGAGGAATAGCAGTTCTCCATAGTAAGAGAGCTACTGTGAGATGACACATTGGCAGGCCAAGCATTAGGCCGAATTTGTGAATGCTAAATGCAGCGTCTGTCCTCAATGGAGCTTTTTCCAACTACATTCAACACAAAGAGAAATCGCATCTCAAATCATCATTTATTATGTAACACAGACATGTCTGAAGAAGACATCGGTGTTATCTGTGACCCAGATGTGTCTCAGCCTTTTCCATTGGGGCATTCAGTGGAGGTTCCCAGATCATGGACCTCTATATATGTAATGTTCTGACATATCTATATAGCCTGTCAGTGACACTTCCCATTTACTGCTGATGGAGGCCACAGGAGTACATACTACAATAACCAGTCACTTATGATATGGACTCTTCTTTCCATGCTTATTTTTCAGTGACGTTACTAGGTACCTCAATAGTTAACAAACATCCCTATTACTTTCCAGGTTCTCCTTACTACTACAGCACCACTGCAAGAACTGCACCACCTCCAACAACTGCTGGGGCATATGACCTCCTGTAGCTTCCATAAATGCCGCTCTTGTAGCACCTTCAACACAGCCGGGCTTCGGGCTCATCCATTACAGTGTTACCATCGTAACCAACATTTCATTTCAAGGAAAGTCATCAACAAGGACTAGATCTTCTTATTCTTATACTACTACTACTACTACTACTACTACTACTACTGTCATTACTACTACTGGAGCAAAGCAGGGAAGACAAGTGTAATTGCACACATTTGGTACAAGGCATGCCATACAGCTGTGCCCACATGGCATTCTCCATCTCTCATTATAAAATAGTCTATACTGGTTAAAAGTACCAAAAAAAGTGAAATGATCCAAATATACAGGAAATCTCAGCAATCGCAAAGTCAGTTTGTATTCCATAAAATGTTGCTTCAACAATACAGCAGCAGATACAAGCATTACAGTCGACATAATTTTAGAGTATATCTATCTATCTATCTATATATATATATATATATATATATATATATATATATATATATATATATACACAATTTTTTCTCTAAAGATATAAAGTAACCTGCATTATTACATATCTTGTACTGATCCTTAGTTAACAGTCAGTTTTATAGTGCAGAGCAGAATTCACAATTCTGCTGGACGTTATTGACATCAGTCAACAAACATGTCCCCTAACAGATCAGCTGGGCTCCTATAATGAGAGTTAGAGCTTTTATATATATATATACATATATATATATAAATATAAATCATGTAGTGAGAGATGAAATTACGGCACTCACCCGTTTAGTTTGTATTCTTCCTTTAATGTGGCATCAAGCAAAAACTTAAAAGCGTACAAGGGAGGACATAGCAGATTGCAGGTTCAGCCTGTTTCGCGCTAAGCGTAGCACTTCTTCTGACCAGAAGACACTTCACAGAAAACAAATCAGGAAACAAGCAGGCAATGCTTGGAGATTGAAGCTTAGAAGTCTATATAACTCCGGATCCAGCTCTGGACTATAGAAGACATTCTGTGATTCAGGATCAGTACGGTATAATTATAGCAAAACATTTGCACAGGTTCTCAACTTTTTTTTGTAGATTCGCTCTATACATATATACTGTAAAACGGTGTTCAAATATGAACATAGCTATAAAATATGTAATGTATTATGTAAGGGCACAAATATGTACGCAATCTTATTGCAGGAAGATCATAGACATGCGATGCGGCTACCAATATTGATCATTTATTGCCTAACGGCTGAGCTATTTCTCATAATACAGGTTTAAATAAGATCCATTAAAGTGGTCACATCAAAACCCGTTAATGATAAAAAATTATACAGAACATCCATTATCCTCGAACGTCTATGAGGTTCTAGGCATCGCATATGGAATTCATTCAAAATAAATAATACAAAGTATTCGGACAGATGTTGCAAATTATAGAGAATGGAAAGTAAATACAAAAGAAACTTTTGTTTCCAAAAATTTCCACACCTAGTGTATAAAAAAATAAACAAAGTAACATAAAAAACAAAAAACAGGGATGGCTTTATACCTGTATACATGTTTACCTCAAGCCTGGGGTTGGGCAAAATCTGTGTTTTATCTTTCGCTCTGCAATAAAATTAGGATTTCAGATTGACACCAACACATGAATTTGCCCAGAGGACCACAGGGATATACAGGGGATGGTGCTCCACCGTAAGCACTGCAAGACTTTCTCCACCCAAACAGTTTGTGTAAATATGTGAGCGATAAAAACAATGTACATAAAATATTTGTAAGATAAAATATTTTAAATAAATAAGCATGATGAAATATGGCTCCTTGTCTTTATGGAAAGGGGGCTATACAAGAGGAGGGTCCAGCATAGAGCACCGCCATATGGTACTCCTGTAGAGCATCGTGTTACGGAGATATTCTCCTCTAGAAGTAATGGTTCTAGGGGAGCATATCTATGTAACATGACGACACAGGTTGTACGGAGCCGTAATAGAATTGATTTCCCCCAATATTTCTCTTTCTGACTCCAAGGAGAGGAAGGAATAATATATTGCTGTGCTAAGCTCGGCAAGCAAAGTTTCCAATGGGCCTTCCATAATACTAACCAGTCCAGCACAATTGAGGTGCCCTGCAGGGACCATGAACGATGCCAATGGGACCATCCTGGATTAACTATTTCTGACAAGCAGCAGTCCCTGGTGTTCGAGTGGACAGAATGTGACAGGAAAATTTCAGACAAGTATGAACTAGGCCCCAGATTTCAACAGCAAGTGTTACAAAATGCTACAGCTGAAGGTTCACAAGTGCAAACGGTGTTTCTACATCATCCCAATTCTCCAATCTCTTCACTGGCTGCCAATAATGTGAAGACTTTCATTTGAATATTCGTTTTAAGGATCTACCAGTACCATATACTCAACACACTCATCGGAAAATGTCCAATACTGTGGACATATTTATAAACAGAGCAAGGACAAGCCCCGGAAGAAGCCGACAGGGCAAAACCCAGGGCCGGACTATTGCTCGGCGTGACGCCTTTTTTTTTTTATTGTTGAGCACTTTTTTAATGTTTACTTTGTGAGTATAATAAAAACCTTCCTTGTAACTAAAAGGATATATGGTTTACACTATGTTGGACGACTATTGTCATCTGCCGCTTTAGGAGATCCCTACACATATTTCTGTGTGCAATACTTCTATACCGAACATCGAAGTGAGATCCCTGTACTGCTGTGGTTGGATCAAACAGTGGAGGTGTGTGATTCCCTGCTTAACAACACTACCAACATTTGTACTATCTGTAACACCGTTGCGATACCGCACTCCTTAAGTATAATATAGGTGTGTCTAGTTCAGATGGAGGAGAGGAGGACGTCGAACATGAGATGTATTCAGTCAGATTATCCAGTCAGCATAGAGTGGTGAGATATAACGTTTATATAGCGTATAGGTACTGTGTGTGTGTGTGTGTGTGTGTGTGTGTGTGTGTATATATATATATATAGTGAAGTTGTGGTTTACTAGCAGTATGTATTGTGTATAAATAGTGGTGGTGTGGTAGACTAGCAATAGATACTGTGTATATAGTGGTGCTGTGATAGACTAGCAATAGATATTGTGTATATACAGTGGTTTTGTGGTAGACTAGCAGTAGGTACTGTGTATATATAGTGGTGTTGTGGTAGACGAGCAGTAGGTACTGTGTATATATAGTAGTGTTGTGGTAGACTAGCAGTAGGTACTGTGTATATAGTTGTGCGGTAGACTAGCAGTAGGTACTGTGTATATATAGTGGTGTTGTGGTAGACTAGCAGTAGGTATTGTGTGTGTATATAGTTGTGTGGTAGACTAGCAGTAGGTATTGTGTGTATATAGTTGTGTGGTAGACTAGCAGTAGGTATTGTGTGTGTGTATATAGTTGTGTGGTAGACTAGCAGTAGGTACTGTGTGTATATAGTTGTGTGGTAGACTAGCAGTAGGTACTGTGTATATATAGTGGTGTTGTGGTAGACTAGCAGTAGGTACTGTGTGTATATATTTGTGTGGTAGACTAGCAGTAGGTACTGTGTGTATATAGTTGTGTGGTAGACCAGCAGTAGGTACTGTGTATATATTGTGGTGATGTGGTAGACTAGCAGTAGGTACTGTGTATATATAGTGGTGTTGCGGTAGACTAGCAGTATGTACTGTGTATATAGTTGTGTGGTAGACTAGCAGTAGGTACTGTGTGTATATAGTGGTGTTGTGGTAGACTAGCAGTAGGTACTGTGTTTATAGTTGTGTGGTAGACTAGCAGTAGGTACTGTGTATATAGTTGTGCGGTAGACTAGCAGTATGTACTGTGTATATAGTTGTGTGGTAGACGAGCAGTAGGTACTGTGTGTATATAGTGGTGTTGTGGTAGACTAGCAGTAGGTACTGTGTATATAGTTGTGTGGTAGACTAGCAGTAGGTACTGCGTATATAGTTGTGTGGTAGACTAGCAGTAGGTACTGTGTATATATAGTGGTGTTGTGGTAGACTAGCAGTAGGTACTGTGTATATACAGTGGTTTTGTGGTAGACTAGCAGTAGGTACGGTGTATAAATAGTGGTGATGTGGTAGACTGGCAGTAGGAACTGTGTATATATAGGGTTGGTGATGTATACTAGCAGTAAGTACAGTGTGTGTATAGTGGTGATTTGGTAGATTAGCAGAAGGTACTGTGTGTATATAGTGGTGCTGTGATAGACTAGCAATAGATATTGTGTATATACAGTGGTGTTGTGGTAGACTAGCAGTAGGTACTGTGTATATATAGTTGTGTGGTAGACTAGCAGTAGGTACTCTGTATATATAGTGGTGTTGTGGTAGACAGGCAGTAGGTACTGTGTGTATATAGTTGTGTGGTAGACTAGCAGTAGGTATTGTGTGTGTATATTGTTGTGTGGTAGACGAGCAGTAGGTACTGTGTGTATATAGTGGTGTTGTGGTAGACTAGCAGTAGGTACTGTGTATATATAGTGGTGTTGCGGTAGACTAGCAGTAGGTACTGTGTGTATATAGTTGTGTGGTAGACTAGCAGTAGGTATTGTGTGTGTATATAGTTGTGTGGTAGACTAGCAGTAGGTACTGTGTGTATATAGTGGTGTTGTGGTAGACAGGCAGTAGGTATTGTGTGTATATAGTGGTGATGTGGTAGACGAGCAGTAGGTACTGTGTATATATAGTGGTGTGGTAGACTAGCAGTAGGTATTGTGTGTATGTAGTTGTGTGGTAGACGAGCAGTAGGTACTGTGTGTATATAGTGGTGTTGTGGTAGACAGGCAGTAGGTACTTTGTATATATAGTGGTGTTGTGGTAAACTAGCAGTAGGTACTGTGTATATATAGTGGTGTTGTGGTAGACTAGCAGTAGGTATTGTGTGTATATAGTGGTGTTGTGGTAGACTAGCAGTAGGTACTGTGTATATATAGTGGTTTTGTGGTAGACTAGCAGTAGGTACGGTGTATAAATAGTGGTGATGTGGTAGACTGGCAGTAGGTACTGTGTATATATAGGGTTGGTGATGTATACTAGCAGTAAGTACAGTGTGTGTATAGTGGTGATTTGGTAGATTAGCAGAAGGTACTGTGTATATATAGTGGTGCTGTGATAGACTAGCAATAGATATTGTGTATATACAGTGGTGTTGTGGTAGACTAGCAGTAGGTACTGTGTATATATAGTTGTGTGGTAGACTAGCAGTAGGTACTGTGTATATATAGTGGTGTTGTGGTAGACGAGCAGTAGGTACTGTGTATATATAGTGGTGTTGTGGTAGACAGGCAGTAGGTACTGTGTGTATATAGTTGTGTGGTAGACTAGCAGTAGGTATTGTGTGTGTATATTGTTGTGTGGTAGACGAGCAGTAGGTACTGTGTGTATATAGTGGTGTTGTGGTAGACTAGCAGTAGGTACTGTGTATATATAGTGGTGTTGCGGTAGACTAGCAGTAGGTATTGTGTGTGTATATAGTTGTGTGGTAGACTAGCAGTAGGTACTGTGTGTATATAGTGGTGTTGTGGTAGACGAGCAGTAGGTACTGTGTATATATAGTGGTGTGGTAGACTAGCAGTAGGTATTGTGTGTATGTAGTTGTGTGGTAGACGAGCAGTAGGTACTGTGTGTATATAGTGGTGCTGTGGTAGACTAGCAGTAGGTACTGTGTGTATATAGTGGTGTTGTGGTAGACAGGCAGTAGGTACTGTGTATATATAGTGGTGTTGTGGTAAACTAGCAGTAGGTACTGTGTATATATAGTGGTGTTGTGGTAGACTAGCAGTAGGTATTGTGTGTATATAGTGGTGTTGTGGTAGACTAGCAGTAGGTACTGTGTATATATAGTGGTGTTGCGGTAGACTAGCAGTAGGTACTGTGTGTATATAGTTGTGTGGTAGACTAGCAGTAGGTATTGTGTGTGTGTATATAGTTGTGTGGTAGACTAGCAGTAGGTATTGTGTGTGTGTATATAGTTGTGTGGTAGACTAGCAGTAGGTACTGTGTATATATAGTGGTGTTGTGGTAGACGAGCAGTAGGTACTGTGTATATATAGTGGTGTGGTAGACTAGCAGTAGGTATTGTGTGTATGTAGTTGTGTGGTAGACGAGCAGTAGGTACTGTGTATATATAGTGGTGCTGTGGTAGACTAGCAGTAGGTACTGTGTGTATATAGTGGTGTTGTGGTAGACAGGCAGTAGGTACTGTGTATATAGTTGTGTGGTAGACTAGCAGTAGGTACTGTGTATATATAGTGGTGTTGTGGTAGACTAGCAGTAGGTACTGTGTATATATAGTGGTGTTGTGGTAGACGAGCAGTAGGTACTGTGTATATAGTGGTGTTGTGGTAGACTAGCAGTAGGTACTGTGTATATAGTTGTGTGGTAGACTAGCAGTAGGTATTGTGTGTATATAGTTGTGTGGTAGACTAGCAGTAGGTACTGTGTGTATATAGTGGTGTTGTGGTAGACAGGCAGTAGGTACTGTGTATATAGTTGTGTGGTAGACTAGCAGTAGGTACTCTGTATATATAGTGGTGTTGTGGTAGACTAGCAGTAGGTACTGTGTGTATATAGTTGTGTGGTAGACTAGCAGTAGGTATTGTGTATATATAGTGGTGCTGTAGTAGACTAGCAGTAGATACTGTGTGTATATAGTGGTGTTGTGGTAGACAGGCAGTAGGTACTGTGTATATAGTTGTGTGGTAGACTAGCAGTAGGTACTGTGTATATATAGTGGTGTTGTGGTAGACTAGCAGTAGGTACTGTGTATATATAGTGGTGTTGTGGTAGACTAGCAGTAGGTATTGTGTGTATATAGTGGTGTTGTGGTAGACTAGCAGTAGGTACTGTGTATATATAGTGGTGTTGCGGTAGACTAGCAGTAGGTACTGTGTGTATATAGTTGTGTGGTAGACTAGCAGTAGGTATTGTGTGTGTGTATATAGTTGTGTGGTAGACTAGCAGTAGGTACTGTGTATATATAGTGGTGTTGTGATAGACTAGCAGTAGGTATTGTGTGTATATAGTGGTGATGTGGTAGACGAGCAGTAGGTACTGTGTATATATAGTAGTGTTGTGGTAGACAGGCAGTAGGTACTGTGTGTATATAGTTGTGTGGTAGACTAGCAGTAGGTATTGTGTGTATATAGTTGTGTGGTAGACGAGCAGTAGGTACTGTGTATATATAGTGGTGCTGTGGTAGACTAGCAGTAGGTACTGTGTGTATATATTTGTGTGGTAGACTAGCAGTAGGTACTGTGTATATAGTTGTGTGGTAGACTAGCAGTAGGTTTTGTGTGTATATAGTTGTGTGGTAGACAAGCAGTAGGTACTGTGTATATATAGTGGTGTGGTCAGGGGCGTAGCTAGGGGGGGCAGGCGGGGCATGTGCTCCGGGCGCAACTTAGAGGGGGGCGCCAATGCCACCTCCTCCTGCACTATAATGGTACCTGTGTCTATAGGACACAGGTACAATTAGAAGCAATGAATGGCCGGGTACGTTCCATTCCCGGCTATTCAGCTCCTTTGTACCAGAGAAGCGCTATCTCGCTTCGGTCGATGAAAGGCACTGAGTGACAGGGAAAATCATCCTGCCCAGCCAATCAGCGCCTTTCATAGACGCTTCGTTCAACCCCCAGGAGACCTGCGCAGAAGAGAGCAGGTCTCCATGGCTGCAGGACGGCGTGGGAGCGGGAATAAGGTGAGTTTAAATTGTTTATTTTATTGTAATGAAAAGGGTGTGGCATTATCTACGGGAGGGGCTTTATCTATGGGGGGGACTTTATCTACGGTGGGGGCTTTAACTACAGGGGAGCTATGTACAGGGGTGGGCTATATCTACAGGGGGCTATATACAGGGGTGGGCTATCTATGGAGCACTACATACAGGGGTGGGCTATATCTACAGGGGGGGCTATATACAGGGGTGGGCTATCTATGGAGCACTATATACAGGGGTGGGCTATATCTACAGGGGGGGCTATATACAGGGGTGGGCTATCTCTGGAGCACTATATACAGGGGTGGACTATATGTGGAGCACTATATACAGGGGTGGACTATATGTGGAGCACTATCTACAGGGTGGGCTATATCTACAGGGGTGGGCTATATCTTTAGGGGGGCTATATGCAGGGGTGGGCTATCTGTCGAGCACTATACGGGGAGCTATTTGTGGGACACTATATACAGGGGTGGGCTAAATGGGGGCACTATCTACAAGGGGCTCTATGGGGGCACTATCTACAGGGGGCTCTATGGCAGACACTATCTACAGGGGGCACAGTGTGTGTGTGTGTGTGTGTGTGTGTGTGTGTGTGTGTGTGTGTGTGTGTGTGTGTGGGACATGGTGCTATTATAATTAGAGGTGCAGTGTATGGCGCTATTATATTTAGGGGTGTAGTGTGTGGTATAATGAGAACTTTATCTTTATTTATAGGTGTAGAAATGTTGGAAAAGTGAGAAGCTGAAGACATCTGAGCGGCAAACTGCAGAAATGGGCTGTGACCGGGAGAAGTCATCATACAGGTCTGGACCGGATGGAGAAAAATAACTAGAATCTGAGACGTCACCGGTGAGTCACTTCATGTAAATGTTTATTCTGCCTCTAATCAGCACTGTAGTCACTGTATGATCTGCAGCGAGATGATGGGTGGTGTGATTATGATATGATTTATTTTTTGTGAAACCACATCTCCCAGCATATCCTTACCATTGTTCGGGCCACGCTGGGAGCTGTATTTTTACGCCGTACATACCTATACGGCAGGGGTTGCACTAAATTGAGCTGTATTTGTGCTGGTGCTGTATATATGTACTGAGCTTGGTTCTGGTGTTGTGTATAGAACTATATTGCTTGTAAAATGTACAAATGTTTTTATGCTCGAGTTACATAAAAAGAAACGTGGAAAAGAAATTACACGTCATTGATTAATAGAGAAAACAAACACGGTGAGGGGGAAGGAGATGTCGGGAAAGAGGTTGGGGGGGTGCGCCAAACTGAATCTTTGCCCCGAGTGCTGGAGAACCTAGCTACGCCTCTGGTGCTGTGGTAGACTAGCAGTAGGTATTGTGTATATACAGTGGCGTAACTACCGCAGTAGCGGCTGCTACGGGGCCCGCGGCATGAGGGGGCCCGTGTCGCCCGCCGGCACGGGCCCCCACCATGGCCGGAGGCTCCGCTAGCAGCCGCTATGGCTGCTACAGCGCGACGCCACTAAACACTACGGCAGAGCAGGGAGGTATCTCCTCACTCTGCCATTAAACAAAAGACATGTATCCCCTATCCACAGGACATCCACAGGATAGGGGATACATGTGTGATCGCTGGCAGTGATAGGGAGAACGGGGGACTGAAAGTCCCCTGAAGTTCTCCATCACAAACCTCGGACTTCCGGGGTCTGTGTCGGCAGCTCCGTAGAAATGAATGGAGCGCAGGTCGCGCTTGTGCGCATGCATGACCAGCGCTCCTTTCATTTTTATTGAACTGCGCAGACGCCGGAAGTCAGAGGTTAGTCAACTTCGGGGGACTTTCGGTCCCCCGTTCTCCCTATCGCTGCCAGCGATCACACATGTATCCCCTATCCTGTGGATAGGGGATACATGTCTTTTGTAGGACACACTGTAGGTCAGATTTTTTTGGGGGTTGAGGCTGCATGGCGTTACCTACAGGGGGGGGCTGTATAGCGTTACCTACGGGGGGGCTGTATAGCGTTACCTACTGGGGGGCTGTATAGCATTACCTACAGGGGGGGCAGTGTGGCGTTACCTACAGGGGGGCTGTGTGGCGTGACCTACAGGGGGGGCTGTGTGGCATTAGCACCATACAGCCCCCTGTAGATAGCGTCATACAGCCCTCCCCCTGTAGATAACGCTATACAGCCCCCTCTGTAGGTAACGCTATACAACCCCGCCTGTAGGTAACGCTATACAGCCCCCCTGTAGGTAACGCTATACAGCCCCCCCCCCCCCCTGTATATAACGCCATACAGCCCCCTCTGTAAATAACGCCATACAGCCCCCCCTGTAGATATCTACAAAGGGGGCTGTATGGCGTTCTCTACCAGGGGGAATCTGTATGGCGTTATCTACAGGGGGTCTGTCTGGCGTTATCTACAGGGGGGACTGTGTGGCGTTATCTACAGAGGGGGCTGTATGGCGCTATCTACAGGCGGTCTGTATGGAGTTCTCTACAGAGGGGGCTGTATGGAGTTCTCTACGGGGGGCTGTATGGAGTTCTCTACAGGGGGGCTGTATGGAGTTCTCTACAGGGGGGCTGTATTGCGTTATCTACAGGGGGGCTGTATTGCATTATCTACAGGGGGGCTGTATGGCGTTATCTACAGGGGGGCTGTATGGCGTTATCTACAGGGGGGCTGTATGGCGTTATCTACAGGGGGCTGTATGGCGTTATCTACAGGGGGGCTGTATGGCGTTATCTACAGGGGGCTGTATGGCGTTATCTACAGGGGGGCTGTATGGCGTTATCTACAGGGGGCTGTATGGCGTTATCTACAGGGGGGCTGTATGGCGTTATCTACAGGGGGGCTGTATGGCGTTATCTACAGGGGCGACTCTGTATGGCGTTATCTACAGGGGGGCTGTATGGCGTTATCTACAGGGGGCTGTATGGCGTTATCTACAGGGGGGGGCTGTATGGCGTTATCTACACTGGGGGCTGTATAGCGTTATCTACAGGGGGGGGCTGTATGGCGTTATCTACAGGGGGTCTGTATGGCACCCAGGGGAGGGGGGCCCCAGTCAAAAGTTTGCTATGGGGCCCAGTCTTTCCTAGTTACGCCCCTGTGTATATAGTGGTGTTGTGGTAGACTAGCAGTAGGTACTGTGTGTATATAGTTGTGTGGTAGACTAGCAGTAGGTATTGTGTGTGTATATTGTTGTGTGGTAGACTAGCAGTAGGTACTGTGTATATATAGTGGTGTTGTGGTAGACAGGCAGTAGGTACTGTGTGTATATATAGTGGTGTTGTGGTAGACGAGCAGTAGGTACTGTGTATATATAGTGGTGTTGTGGTAGACTAGCAGTAGGTACTGTGTGTATATATTTGTGTGGTAGACTGGCAGTAGGTACTGTGTGTATATAGTTGTGTGGTAGTCTAGCAGTAGGTACTGTGTGTATATATAATGGTGTTGTGGTATACTAGCAGTAGGTACTGTGTGTGTATATAGTGGTGTTGTGATTTTACTAGCAGTAGGTACCGTGTGTGTGTATATAATGGTGATGTGGAATACCAGCAGCAGGTACAAAGGTGTCTACAGTGGTGTTGCAGTAGATTAGTTGCTTATATAGCGGTATTGTGATGCACTAGTTGTGTCTATAGCAGTGTTGCAGTGCATTAGTTGTGTATATAGTGGTGTTGCATTGCATTAGTTGTGTATATAGTGGTGTTGCAGTGCATTAGTTGTGTCTATAGCAGTCTTGCAGTGCATTAGTTGTGTATATAGTGGTATTGCAGAGCATTAGTTGTGTATATAGTGGTGTTGCAGTGCATTAGTTGTATATAGTGGTGTTGCAGAGCATTAGTTGTATATAGTGGTGTTGTAGAGCATTAGTTGTGAATATAGTGGTGTTGCAGAGCATTAGTTGTGTATATAATGGTGTTGCAGAGCATTAGTTGTGTATATAGTGGTGTTGCAGAGCATTAGTTGTGTATATAGTGGTGTTGCAGAGCATTAGTTGTGTATATAGTGGTATTGCAGTGCATTAGTTGTGTATATAGTGGTGTTGCAGAGCATTAGTTGTATATAGTGGTGTTGCAGTGCATTAGTTGTATATAGTGGTGTTGCAGTGCATTAGTTGTATATAGTGGTGTTGCAGTGCATTAGTTGTATATAGTGGTGTTGCAGAGCATTAGTTGTGTATATAGTGGTGTTGCAGTGCATTAGTTGTGTATATAGTGGTGTTGCAGAGCATTAGTTGTGAATATAGTGGTGTTGCAGAGCATTAGTTGTGTATATAATGGTGTTGCAGAGCATTAGTTGTGTATATAGTGGTGTTGCAGAGCATTAGTTGTGTATATAGTGGTGTTGCAGAGCATTAGTTGTGTATATAGTGGTATTGCAGTGCATTAGTTGTGTATATAGTGGTGTTGCAGAGCATTAGTTGTATATAGTGGTGTTGCAGTGCATTAGTTGTATATAGTGGTGTTGCAGTGCATTAGTTGTATATAGTGGTGTTGCAGTGCATTAGTTGTATATAGTGGTGTTGCAGAGCATTAGTTGTGTATATAGTGGTGTTGCAGTGCATTAGTTGTGTATATAGTGGTGTTGCAGAGCATTAGTTGTGTATATAGTGGTGTTGCAGTGCATTAGTTGTGTATATAGTGGTGTTGCAGAGCATTAGTTGTGTATATAGTGGTATTGCAGAGCACTAGTTGTGTATATAGTGGTGTTGCAGAGCATTAGTTGTGAATATAGTGGTGTTGCAGAGCATTAGTTGTGTATATAGTGGTGTTGCAGTGCATTAGTTGTATATAGTGGTGTTGCAGTGCATTAGTTGTATATAGTGGTGTTGCAGAGCATTAGTTGTGTATATAGTGGTATTGCAGAGCATTAGTTGTGTATATAGTGGTGTTGCATTGCATTAGTTGTGTATATAGTGGTGTTGCAGTGCATTAGTTGTGTCTATAGCAGTCTTGCAGTGCATTAGTTGTGTATATAGTGGTATTGCAGAGCATTAGTTGTGTATATAGTGGTGTTGCAGTGCATTAGTTGTATATAGTGGTGTTGCAGAGCATTAGTTGTATATAGTGGTGTTGCAGTGCATTAGTTGTATATAGTGGTGTTGCAGTGCATTAGTTGTATATAGTGGTGTTGCAGTGCATTAGTTGTATATAGTGGTGTTGCAGAGCATTAGTTGTGTATATAGTGGTATTGCAGAGCATTAGTTGTGTATATAGTGGTATTGCAGAGCACTAGTTGTGTATATAGTGGTGTTGCAGAGCATTAGTTGTGAATATAGTGGTGTTGCAGAGCATTAGTTGTGTATATAGTGGTGTTGCAGTGCATTAGTTGTATATAGGGGTGTTGCAGTGCATTAGTTGTATATAGTGGTGTTGCAGAGCATTAGTTGTGTATATAGTGGTATTGCAGAGCATTAGTTGTGTATATAGTGGTGTTGCAGAGCATTAGTTGTGTATATAGTGGTGTTGCAGAGCATTAGTTGTGTATATAGTGGTGTTGCAGAGCATTAGTTTTGTATATAGTGGTGTTGCAGAGCATTAGTTGTGTATATAGTGGTGTTGCAGAGCATTAGTTGTGTATATAGTGGTGTTGCAGTGCATTCGTTGTGTATATAGTGGTGTTGCAGTGCATTAGTTGTGTATATAGTGGTGTTGCAGTGCATTAGTTGTGTATATAGTGGTGTTGCAGAGCATTAGTTGTGTATATAGTGGTGTTGCAGAGCATTAGTTGTGTATAATGGTATTGCAGAGCATAGTTGTGTATATAGTGGTGTTGCAGTGTATTAGTTGTGTATATAGTGGTGTTGCAGAGCATTAGTTGTGTATATAGTGGTGTTGCAGAGCATTAGTTGTGTATATAGTGGTGTTGCAGAGCATTAGTTGTGTACATAGTGGTGTTGCAGAGCATTAGTTGTGTATATAGTGGTGTTGTAGAGCATTAGTTGTGTATATAGTGGTGTTGCAGAGCATTAGTTGTGTATATAGTGGTATTGCAGTGCATTAGTTGTGTATATAGTGGTGTTGCAGTGCATTAGTTGTATATAGTGGTGTTGCAGAGCATTAGTTGTATATAGTGGTGTTGCAGTGCATTAGTTGTATATAGTGGTGTTGCAGAGCATTAGTTGTGTATATAGTGGTGTTGCAGTGCATTAGTTGTGTATATAGTGGTGTTGCAGAGCATTTGTTGTGTATATAGTGGTATTGCAGAGCATTAGTTGTGTATATAGTGGTGTTGCAGAGCATTAGTTGTGTATATAGTGGTGTTGCAGAGCATTAGTTGTGTATATAGTGGTGTTGCAGTGAATTCGTTGTGTATATAGTGGTGTTGCAGTGCATTAGTTGTGTATATAGTGGTGTTGTAGAGCATTAGTTGTGTATATAGTGGTGTTGCAGAGCATTAGTTGTGTATATAGTGGTGTTGCAGAGCATTAGTTGTGTATATAGTGGTGTTGCAGAGCATTAGTTGTGTACATAGTGGTGTTGCAGAGCATTAGTTGTGTATATAGTGGTGTTGTAGAGCATTAGTTGTGTATATAGTGGTGTTGCAGAGCATTAGTTGTGTATATAGTGGTATTGCAGTGCATTAGTTGTGTATATAGTGGTGTTGCAGTGCATTAGTTGTATATAGTGGTGTTGCAGAGCATTAGTTGTATATAGTGGTGTTGCAGTGCATTAGTTGTATATAGTGGTGTTGCAGAGCATTAGTTGTGTATATAGTGGTGTTGCAGTGCATTAGTTGTGTATATAGTGGTGTTGCAGAGCATTTGTTGTGTATATAGTGGTATTGCAGAGCATTAGTTGTGTATATAGTGGTGTTGCAGAGCATTAGTTGTGTATATAGTGGTGTTGCAGAGCATTAGTTGTGTATATAGTGGTGTTGCAGTGAATTCGTTGTGTATATAGTGGTGTTGCAGTGCATTAGTTGTGTATATAGTGGTGTTGCAGTGCATTAGTTGTGTATATAGTGGTGTTGCAGTGCATTAGTTGTGTATATAGTGGTGTTTCAGAGCATTTGTTGTGTATATAGTGGTATTGCAGAGCATTAGTTGTGTATATAGTGGTGTTGCAGAGCATTAGTTGTGTATATAGTGGTGTTGCAGAGCATTAGTTGTGTATATAGTGGTGTTGCAGTGAATTCGTTGTGTATGTAGTGGTGTTGCAGTGCATTAGTTGTGTATATAGTGGTGTTGCTGTGCATTAGTTGTGTATATAGTGGTGTTGCAGAGCATTAGTTGTGTATATAGTGGTGTTGCAGAGCATTAGTTGTGTATAATGGTATTGCAGAGCATTAGTTGTGTATATAGTGGTGTTGCAGTGTATTAGTTGTGTATATAGTGGTGTTGCAGAGCATTAGTTGTGTACATAGTGGTGTTGCAGAGCATTAGTTGTGTATATATTGGTGTTGTAGAGCATTAGTTGTGTATATAGTGGTGTTGCAGGGCATTAGTTGTGTATATAGTGGTGTTGCAGAGCATTAGTTGTGTATATAGTGGTATTGCAGTGCATTAGTTGTGTATATAGTGGTGTTGCAGTGCATTAGTTGTATATAGTGGTGTTGCAGAGCATTAGTTGTATATAGTGGTGTTGCAGTGCATTAGTTGTATATAGTGGTGTTGCAGTGCATTAGTTGTGTATATAGTGGTGTTGCAGAGCATTAGTTGTGTATATAGTGGTGTTGCAGTGCATTAGTTGTGTATATAGTGGTGTTGCAGAGCATTAGTTGTGTATATAGTGGTATTGCAGAGCATTAGTTGTGTATATAGTGGTGTTGCAGTGCATTAGTTGTATATAGTGGTGTTGCAGTGCATTAGTTGTATATAGTGGTGTTGCAGAGCATTAGTTGTGTATATAGTGGTATTGCAGAGCATTAGTTGTGTATATAGTGGTGTTGCAGAGCATTAGTTGTGAATATAGTGGTGTTGCAGAGCATTAGTTGTGTATATAGTGGTGTTGCAGTGCATTAGTTGTATATAGTGGTGTTGCAGTGCATTAGTTGTATATAGTGGTGTTGCAGAGCATTAGTTGTATATAGTGGTGTTGCAGAGCATTAGTTGTGTATATAGTGGTGTTGCAGTGCATTAGTTGTGTATATAGTGGTGTTGCAGAGCATTAGTTGTGAATATAGTGGTGTTGCAGAGCATTAGTTGTGTATATAGTGGTGTTGCAGTGCATTAGTTGTGTATATAGTGGTGTTGCAGAGCATTAGTTGTGTATATAGTGGTGTTGCAGTGCATTAGTTGTATATAGTGGTGTTGCAGTGCATTAGTTGTATATAGTGGTGTTGCAGTGCATTAGTTGTGTATATAGTGGTGTTGCAGAGCATTAGTTGTGTATATAGTGGTGTTGCAGAGCATTAGTTGTGTATAATGGTATTGCAGAGCATTAGTTGTGTATATAGTGGTGTTGCAGTGTATTGGTTGTGTATATAGTGGTGTTGCAGAGCATTAGTTGTGTACATAGTGGTGTTGCAGAGCATTAGTTGTGTATATAGTGGTGTTGTAGAGCATTAGTTGTGTATATAGTGGTGTTGCAGGGCATTAGTTGTGTATATAGTGGTGTTGCAGAGCATTAGTTGTGTATATAGTGGTATTGCAGTGCATTAGTTGTGTATATAGTGGTATTGCAGTGCATTAGTTGTGTATATAGTGGTGTTGCAGTGCATTAGTTGTATATAGTGGTGTTGCAGTGCATTAGTTGTATATAGTGGTGTTGCAGAGCATTAGTTGTGTATATAGTGGTATTGCAGAGCATTAGTTGTGTATATAGTGGTGTTGCAGTGCATTAGTTGTGTATATAGTGGTGTTGCAGAGCATTAGTTGTGTATATAGTGGTATTGCAGAGCATTAGTTGTGTACATAGTGGTGTTGCAGTGCATTAGTTGTATATAGTGGTGTTGCAGTGCATTTGTTGTATATAGTGGTGTTGCAGAGCATTAGTTGTGTATATAGTGGTATTGCAGAGCATTAGTTGTGTATATAGTGGTGTTGCAGAGCATTAGTTGTGAATATAGTGGTGTTGCAGAGCATTAGTTGTGTATATAGTGGTATTGCAGAGCATTAGTTGTGTATATAATGGTGTTGCAGAGCATTAGTTGTGTATATAGTGGTGTTGCAGAGCATTAGTTGTGTATATAGTGGTGTTGCAGAGCATTAGTTGTGTATATAGTGGTGTTGCAGTGTATTAGTTGTGTATATAGTGGTGTTGCAGAGCATTAGTTGTGTATATAGTGGTGTTGCAGAGCATTAGTTGTGTATATAGTGGTGTTGCAGTGTATTAGTTGTGTATATAGTGGTGTTGCAGAGCATTAGTTGTGTATATAGTGGTGTTGCAGAGCATTAGTTGTGTATATAGTGGTGTTGCAGAGCATTAGTTGTGTATATAGTGGTGTTGCAGAGCATTAGTTGTGTATATAGTGGTGTTGCAGAGCATTAGTTGTGTATAATGGTATTGCAGAGCATTAGTTGTGTATATAGTGGTGTTGCAGTGTATTAGTTGTGTATATAGTGGTGTTGCAGAGCATTAGTTGTGTACATAGTGGTATTGCAAAGCATTAGTTGTGTATATAGTGGTGTTGCAGAGCATTAGTTGTGTATATAGTGGTGTTGCAGAGCATTAGTTGTGTATATAGTGGTGTTGCAGAGCATTAGTTGTGTATATAGTGGTGTTGCAGGGCATTAGTTGTGTATATAGTGGTGTTGCAGAGCATTAGTTGTGTATATAGTGGTATTGCAGTGCATTAGTTGTGTATATAGTGGTGTTGCAGTGCATTAGTTGTATATAGTGGTGTTGCAGAGCATTAGTTGTATATAGTGGTGTTGCAGTGCATTAGTTGTATATAGTGGTGTTGCAGTGCATTAGTTGTGTATATAGTGGTGTTGCAGAGCATTAGTTGTGTATATAGTGGTGTTGCAGTGCATTAGTTGTGTATATAGTGGTGTTGCAGTGCATTAGTTGTATATAGTGGTGTTTCAGTGCATTAGTTGTGTATATAGTGGTGTTGCAGAGCATTAGTTGTGTATATAGTGGTGTTGCAGTGCATTAGTTGTGTATATAGTGGTGTTGCAGAGCATTAGTTGTGTATATAGTGGTATTGCAGAGCATTAGTTGTGTATATAGTGGTGTTGCAGAGCATTAGTTGTGTATATAGTGGTGTTGCTGAGCATTAGTTGTGTATATAGTGGTGTTGCAGAGCATTAGTTGTGTATATAGTGGTATTGCAGAGCATTAGTTGTGTATATAGTGGTGTTGCAGTGTATTAGTTGCGTATTTAGTGGTGTTGCAGAGCATTAGTTGTGTATATAGTGGTATTGCAAAGCATTAGTTGTGTATATAGTGGTGTTGCAGAGCATTAGTTGTGTATAATGGTATTGCAGAGCATTAGTTGTGTATATAGTGGTGTTGCAGAGCATTAGTTGTGTATATAGTGGTGTTGCAGAGCATTAGTTGTGTATAATGGTATTGCAGAGCATTAGTTGTGTATATAGTGGTGTTGCAGTGTATTAGTTGTGTATATAGTGGTGTTGCAGAGCATTAGTTGTGTACATAGTGGTGTTGCAGAGCATTAGTTGTGTATATAGTGGTGTTGTAGAGCATTAGTTTTGTATATAGTGGTGTTGCAGGGCATTAGTTGTGTATATAGTGGTGTTGCAGTGTATTAGTTGTGTATATAGTGGTGTTGCAGAGCATTAGTTGTGTATATAGTGGTGTTGCAGAGCATTAGTTGTGTATATAGTGGTGTTGCAGTGTATTAGTTGTGTATATAGTGGTGTTGCAGAGCATTAGTTGTGTATATAGTGGTGTTGCAGAGCATTAGTTGTGTATATAGTGGTGTTGCAGAGCATTAGTTGTGTATATAGTGGTGTTGCAGTGCATTAGTGGTGTATATAGTGGTGTTGCAGAGCATTAGTTGTGTATATAGTGGTGTTGTAGAGCATTAGTTGTGTATATAGTAGTGTTGCAGAGCATTAGTTGTGTATATAGTGGTGTTGCAGAGCATTAGTTGTGTATATAGTGGTGTTGTAGAGCATTAGTTGTGTATATAGTAGTGTTGCAGAGCATTAGTTGTGTATATAGTGGTGTTGCAGAGCATTAGTTGTGTATATAGTGGTGTTGCAGAGCATTAGTTGTGTATATAGTGGTGTTGCAGTGCATTAGTGGTGTATATAGTGGTGTTGCAGAGCATTTGTTGTGTATATAGTGGTATTGCAGAGCATTAGTTGTGTATATAGTGGTGTTACAGAGCATTAGTTGTGTATATAGTGGTGTTGCAGAGCATTAGTTGTGTATATAGTGGTGTTGCAGAGCATTAGTTGTGTATATAGTGGTGTTGTAGAGCATTAGTTGTGTATATAGTAGTGTTGCAGAGCATTAGTTGTGTATATAGTGGTGTTGCAGAGCATTAGTTGTGTATATAGTGGTGTTGCAGAGCATTAGTTGTGTATATAGTGGTGTTGCAGAGCATTAGTTGTGTACATAGTGGTGTTGCAGAGCATTAGTTGTGTATATAGTGGTGTTGTAGAGCATTAGTTGTGTATATAGTGGTATTGTAGAGCATTAGTTGTGTATATAGTGGTGTTGCAGTGCATTAGTGGTGTATATAGTGGTGTTGCAGAGCATTAGTTGTGTATATAGTGGTGTTGCAGAGCATTAGTTGTGTATATAGTGGTGTTGCAGTGCATTAGTTGTGTATATAGTGGTGTTGCAGAGCATTAGCTGTGTATATAGTGGTGTTGCAGAGCATTAGTTGTGTATATAGTGGTGTTGCAGAGCATTAGTTGTGTATATAGTGGTGTTGCAGAGCATTAGTTGTGTATATAGTGGTGTTGCAGAGCATTAGTTGTGTATATAGTGGTGTTGCAGTGCATTAGTTGTGTATATAGTGGTGTTGTAGAGCATTAGTTGTGTATATAGTGGTGTTGTAGAGCATTAGTTGTGTATATAGTGGTGTTGCAGAGCATTAGTTGTGTATATAGTGGTGTTGCAGAGCATTAGTTGTGTATATAGTGGTGTTGCAGAGCATTAGTTGTGTATATAGTGGTGTTGCAGAGCATTAGTTGTGTATATAGTGGTGTTGCAGAGCATTAGTTGTGTATATAGTGGTGTTGCAGAGCATTAGTTGTGTATATAGTGGTGTTGCAGAGCATTAGTTGTGTATATAGTGGTGTTGCAGTGCATTAGTTGTATATAGTGGTGTTGCAGAGCATTAGTTGTGTATATAGTGGTGTTGCAGAGCATTAGTTGTGTATATAGTGGTGTTGCAGAGCATTAGTTGTGTATATAGTGGTGTTGTAGAGCATTAGTTGTGTATATAGTGGTGTTGTGCTGCTGGAGCTATATCCATCCTGCCAGCTTCAGGGAGGTGTCTGGGAGCCCCAGGATGCGGCATTATGGGGCAGGTTCCTCGGAGAGCTGTGATCATTCATGTGCTGAGAACTCATTAGGGATAAATCAAACCAGTAACAGCAGGAAGCAGAAACATTACACCCACCATTCAGTAACGTCCCCCCTCCCTTACCCCTGAACCCCCCACTTCTTATAAGATGCTGAATATTCTACCTCCTCCCAGATCATGATGTGGTGGATGGATTCACACAGCCAAAGCGGAGCTGCTCACTGCCCCTCATCTGGTTAGGAAAAGTACCTTCAGTTTAACTCTTTGCTTCCCAGGTTTCCTAAAGCATGATGGTTTTTTTTTTCTCCATAAAAAGGAATTAATTGCTGCCGTTCATTTACAAAACCCAAATTACAGATTATCCCGGAGGAAGTGGACAATCAGTCACAGAAAAGGGGTCTCAAGAGGGGGAGATAAGGAGGTTAAGATGGGGGGTGGGTGCAGAGTGATAGGATTTGCAAATAAAAGTTCACGAAGCAGAAAATAAAAAAGCAAATCATACAGATGTGCCAATTTTCAGGATCATTGCTCCGTCCGCCCTCTCTCTGTGGTAAAGGGTGGGCCCTTAGGGACCCTTCATACTAGAACAGGGAATATCCCGCCCTACTTGTAAATGACAGACCTCCACAATGCTGCAACATTACAATCACAACATATTTCATGCAGCGCTAAGAGGCACAATCTTAAATGAAGGTTCTGCGGCATATGGTGCCAATCACTGGACTATCGTACAAATAACGTAACAGGTGACCCCTCCGGTCAATAGGACAATATGCCACTTAAGATAGAAATATCCTATAACACGGCTAATTATTCCATAGGTAAACCTTATAGCAGGCATGGGAGTGGGCACTGATGGGCATAACATGTAATATGCCACGGTCTCAGAACTCCTTTACATGGAAGGATCTCTCAATATCCTATTACGAACCGCGCTCCTTCCTGAAGCTTTGTAACCCGCTTCACTGCTCAAAAACAAAGACATCCTTTGTCTCCCTTCAAGATTTCCGCTCTGTACAGACATCTTCCATCTAGGAAGCAAGAACGGTCATGAAGTGCCTCTCAATGGGGCTGAGCTGCAATACCAGGCACAGCCTAAGTACAAGAGAAGCGCTGTTTCAAGAAGAAAGTAACCATGTTTTTTACGACTCCTCTAAAAGGTTCTGCCAGTATAGAGTATTTCATATAGGCAACAACCTAAGAAGATGTTTACACATGCCATTCTGCCATTGCAGTAATTTACGGCAGCAGCCAACAGCTTTCAGCATAGGTTCCCTTCATTGACTTCAAATGGGACTGCATTAGGCCCCATGCACACGACCCTAGAATTTGTCCATAATTACGGACCCATTCACTTCTATTGCCCACAGACACCTTCCCGTATATTACGGGAAGGTGTCCGGTCCGTAGAATGCCTCCGCAAAAGTTAGGACATTTTTGCTTTTACGGACCGTGCTCCCATACTTTAGAATGGGAGCACGGACCGTAAATGCGAGTGGCTGTCCGCGGCCGGCCGTGCCCGTAATCATGGACCGTGATTACGGGCACAGTCGTGTGCAGGGGGCCTAAGAAACCACAGACAAAAGCTTGCAGAACCATTATAGAAACTGCCGTTTTGTTTTCTAATCTAAATAGGTCTAAAATGTTTAACTTGATTCTTTTTTTTAACATATGTCTTCATAGAGGTCAGAGATCACTAATGACAGAGCTACAATACCTTGCAAAGCCAGTTCAATTATAAAAATATTCATTCCTGCCACTAGAGGGAGCTTAGGTGTATAAATGTAACTCAATATGAAAAAAAAACCGACAGCATCACTAGAAGGCGGGTACCGAGCACCCCCTAAATGAGCAGGAGCTTAAAAGGGTAACTAAACGTTCAACAAACTTCTGACATGTCATAAGTTTTGATCGTGGGGGTCCGAGCACTGGGGACCCCCACCAATCGCTAAAACGAAGCGGCAGAAGCGCTCGTGTTAGTGCAGAACTGCATAGTTTCTATTCAGCTTTTTTCGGAAAGCCGATGTAGCGGTGTACGGGCTCAATACAAAGTCTATGGGCCTTTACACCGCTACATCGGCTTTCCGAGAAAAGCCGAACAGAAACAAAGCAGTTCTGCACTCACACGAGCGCTTCTGCAGCTTCGTTTTAGCGATTGGTGGGGGTCTCAGTGCTCGGACCCCCACCGATCAAAACTTATGACATGTCAGAAGTATGTTGAATGTCTACTCCATTCAAGATCTACGGGGCTGACAAAAACAGCCAAGCGCTGTACTCTGCTTTCCCCATCAGTCCCATAGACTTTGAATGGAGTGACAGCAAGAATAGTCGTCCAATCTAGGTTCTCCGTACGGTTACGCAGTGTGGAGGAACGGGGGCTTTGGACCTTTGTTCCATTGATAGGTGGGGGTCTCGGAGATCAGACACTTATCTATCCTGTGGATAAATGTTGTTTTCCTTTAACTTCATGTCTATGCAGGGAATTTAGAGCCAATTATCAAAAAAACAGATCAGCACAAAATGTTATACTTAAAAACGACAGAACGTTAGCAAGACCTGGCAGCAAAACCACCCGTGTTAAACTTTAGTAATGTGGTTGCTGCACTAACACTATATGTGAACATGCGAGACTCAGAAAATGTATATGACGCATGTACTCAATATGGTCTACCATGGTCCTGGTCCTGGACTGTTTTGGTGCAGTTCTGGCACCCCGTAGGGCTGTTCTCATAGACTTGTGACAGTCGCTCTATAATGGCGTTTGCTTATCTTAGCAATTACAATACAAACTCCCTAAAAGGTTTGACTCGAGACAAAATGTACCATGCAAAAGAAAACGGAGCATCTTGACAATCCCATAGCGCAATGCATGGGACAACTGGAAGTATGGAGAACAGTTTGATCCTACAGAAGCGAGAGCTCCTTCACATGACTCCGCAGCACTTCTCTGCGCCTTTCAACTGCTTAAGAGGTTAGGAGAGAGTCAGACCGACGTCAGAGCAACACGGCATTGTGTAAGGAGCACATTCCCCGGATCTTCTAAGAACTGGTCATCCTCCACAATCACTTCCTCAAAAACGTCCTGGCGATAAGTTCCTAATTCATTATTTGCAAAACCCATCATATAACTTTCTCAATAACAGAAGTACCTAAAAGAACAAGAAACCTCAAACTAGATCTATGATTCATCCCCCCTTATCTACTAAAGTATCTGGACACCTGACTATCTTACCTATAGGATTTGTTGGACATCCCATTCCAGTCAAGTCTGGCGACCGTAGCCTGTTCATGTATTACATGGTTGCCAATTCATTTGAATGGGCACCGTGTAAGGCCCCATGCACACGGCTGTGCCCGTAATCGTGGGCCGCAAATGCGGGCACGGTCGGCCACGGGCAGCCGTCAGCATTTTCGGCCAAATGTATGGGAGCACGGACCGTAAAAAGCAAAAGATAGGACATGTCCTATCTTTTGCGGTACACTTCTACGGCCCGGACACCTTCCCATAAATAAACGGGAAGGTGTCCGTGGACAATAGACGTGAATTGGTCCGCAATTATGGACAATTTTTACGGTCATGTGCATGGGGCCTAATACTGTATTTCCCCTTCATTGGCCACTGTTAGGCTACATTCACACGAACGTGGCCAACCTCCGACGTTAAAAACTGCAGTTTTTCACGTCCAAGGTGTACCTGTGCGGGACGCGTTATCACACATTCCCCGTAGACTAAAGTCTATGGAGAGATGCGTGAAGCGCAAAAAAATAGGACTTGTCCTTTTTTTTAATGGACACTTCACACACACCGTTGAAACAACGGTCACGGAGACTTATTATAGAGAAAACTCCAATCCCGGCCATTTGACCCCTCAGATGCCTGAGCAGTTAGTCAGAGGGATAACCGCGATCGTTTCTCCCGCGACACAATCGCAGGGTGCTGATCGGTTGTCATGGCAGATGGAGGCCCCCATGTCTGCCATCAGATTGCCGTAATCTGCGATCTCCAGGAGTCCCATAAAGAATGAACGCACAACCACGGCTCCGTTGGTTCAGGGGACTCGGTATCCCCCGTTCTTTTGATCGGTGGGGGTCCCAGCAATCACGCATTTATCACCTCTTCTGTGGATATGTGATAAGTTGCTGTGGTGGGATAACCTCTTTAATGCCATCCCTAAAAGCTATTAAAAAATCTGATTATTTAACCCGTAGTAAATATAAAATTGACAATGCCTTATTTGCTGTTTTCTGGTCACCGAGCTTCCCAGAAAAAAAAATAGAAAGGGAATCAAAAGTGATAAAAAACGAAATAAAAAAGCTATAGCTCGCTCAACAAATAACAAGTATCCTTGGAAAAAAAAAATTTAAAAAATCGGGGAGGGAAAAGGGGAAGTGGATGGGGAAAGGGAAAAAAACAAAAACGAACAGGCGCTCCTCTAAGGTAATATTGTTTTTGCCAGTTGTCGTATTAAAAAAGCTCATAGATGTGAGTCCAACTTATGGAACGTTACTCACCCTCTTGGGTAGTGCGGACTCATCGGCACAACTCAACTTTAGAACTTCGTATGCAAGCCTCTGGGGTGGACACCGGCGGCAGGTAGATACCAATTCCTCCGGTGAAAAATAGTATCCAATGGATTATGCAGAAAAATTCACTCCTTCGCTCCTGTTTTTGTTGTATGTGGTTCTTGGTTTCCCTTCTGTTCGGTAAGGAATGATCCACAATCATTCAATAGTCATCTGACGATCACTTTGCTCACTCAATCGAATGATTGTGGATCATTCCTTACCGAACAGAAGGGAAACCAAGAACCACATACAAGAACAACAGGAGCGCCGCGAGAAAGAGTGACTGTTCTGCATAATCCATTGGATTCCACAAAAAACAAGTCCTCACACCACTCCGACTGAAAAATAATAAAAAGTTATTGGTCTCAGTATGGCGACACAATTTTTTTTCTAAAGAGTGTTTTTAATTTGGAAAAGTAGTAAAAGATAAAAAAACAAAAGAAAACCCTAGATTTTTAGTATCGCCGGGATTGTACTAACCTGCAGAATAAAGTTAACATGTCATTTGTACTGCACAGTGATCGTCATAAAAACGAAACCCCAAAAATTATGGTAGAATTGGGTTTTTATTCCATTTCCACAAATTAATTTTTAAAAAGTTTCTCAGTACATTTTATGGTACGTGAAATGGTACCATTGAAAAACACAACTTGTCCCGCAAAAATCAATCACTCACATGGCTCTGTAGACAGAAATGTAAAAAATGATGGCTCTTGGAACGCGACAATGGAAAAACGAAAAAAAATAAAATAATTGGCTTTGTCCTCAATGATTTAACCAAAGAAAATCCTAATATAAATCCAGTTTTTAAATCTACTTTGTATTAGGGTTTGTGCTCAGGTTGTACTCCATCCCAAAGACACCAGCCCTTGCGAAAAGAAGTGATGTACTCCCATTTTAGAAGGGGCTTTCTCCATGAGACCATTGACCACCTGGTTTATCCACGGGAAATGTAGTATTACACGTTGGCCATTCATCCATAGTGACTCTCCGTTCTGGCTCCTAGTGAAGGTCACGAGCATGGAGCCCCTCTATTGCGTCCATATACCCTAATAGGACACATGGACAGGGGTAATCGTCATGACACAACCGCTTTAACTCTAAAGATCTTAAAAACATTCCCTTCTTGGATTTGACAAAACCCCATGTTCACCTGTATCTAGGAGCGCGGTAGATCAATATACAAACATTACAGAGAATAAGTCACAGAATCATTTAAATGGTTTTATTGGTTTTCCAGTGCAAAATGCAGATGGCATTGATACCCACTGCAGATATGAAAACCTTACGTTCAGTACCTGACAGGATTGCGGAGGACCGTGGTTTTAGATCAGGCTCAGAAAAAGGCTTAAATATACCAAACATGTCATTGGCAGTCCCCTAAAAACACAAGTAGAGGGACTAAAGTGACCTTATTGTGAACATAGCTATATAGGCAGGTAACATGGTTTTAAAGTGCACTGAGAGCATGGAAGCCAGGAGACAGCAACTCGTAACCAAACACGGCTAATTCATGGAAAACACCAAACACACGGTATGTGCAATGGTATAAACAGGTTATGCTGGAATACCATTTCAAAGAGGACCCGTCACCTCTCATGACTTAAATACTTGTCTTCCCTATTAAATAACAATTCTGGAGAAACTTTTCTTACAACTGACCATTGTGCTGTTCCTCTGTTATTCCTCCTGGAAATGAATGAATAAGCTGGAAACTGGGTGTTACCCTACCCATTGTCAACAGGGCATGCCCCTATAGAGTCTGACAAGGTCAGCTCGGATAGGACAGTGTCAGAGTACAATAATAACACCTAGTTGATAAAATTGATTCATACATTTCCAGGAGGAATAACAGAGGAAGACAAGTATTTACTAAAACAGACATAATCAGGAGAGCTGACAGGTCCTCTTTAAAGAGTATTTCCACCTGCAATAAAGAAAATATATAAATTAAATTCTGTTTTTTTTTCCTTTTTTTCAAAGGTGACAATCATTAATGGCAGCCATTACAGTGCCCGTGTGAATTGGCAGCCAACCAGCTTTCCTAGACTCCAGAGTATCTAGATTTCTTATTGAAAGATGGGTGACAACCAATATTGCCACCATTACGGCTTGCAACGATGGTCACCCAGCTAATACTTAAGGATTGGCTGAACAGAATTTATCTGAATACATTTTTAATAACTAGAGGAGATATTTTTTATTTTTATTTTAGGGGGAAATGCAGATAATCTAGCTTCAAGTAAATCCAAAGAGAATTCTCAGTGACAGCGTACAAAGAGAAGACACACTTCAGATCTCAAGAAGCCAGCAGATCGCTCAGATGTCTCTCCCCAACTGGAATGAAACTACAATACCTAACAAAATATCAATTATAACTAAAAACTAATTGTCATTGCATAGAAATAGTACCAAATAAACATTAACCAGCACGTGTACTATACATGTACTTAATAGGTTTGCATCAGAGGAGAACATGACCTGGCATTGACTTCTAATGGTTAATCCAGTCTTCAGTCCAGCAAGGGTACCATCTCTTCATGACTAACCCAAGTCACATTTGACTGGCATCGCCCACTCCCGCATATATCCGGTTGTCTTCACGTTACTACTTTGTCTCAGACAGTCTCAAAGTTTCGAGTTATCCAAATGTTCATCTCAAAGCTGAACGTGGGAAACAACCTGAATGAAAGGTTCTCGGCAAGACTTTAAAGAGGACCTGTGACTAGCTCATATAAGTCGAACTGGTTAACTCATCTGAATAGCGCTGTCTCCCTGATTCCAGCGGTGTTATTCTTTTTTTCCTGGACCCTTCCATTCCAGAGATATGGTCCACTGTGATGTTGGCTCCCTATTTGCTTCTTTGCTGTAGTTAGCCAATGGGGAGGAGCTAGCTACCCTGCCTCTAACGCTGACCAAATCAGCACAAGGCAGCATGAGAGTAGTTCACGCCCTGTTGGCTAACTACAACAAATTAGCATAGAGGGTGACAACACAACAGTGGGCGATATCTCTGGAACGAGGTGGTCCAGGAAAAAAAGAAAACCAGCGCTGGAATCAGGGAGACAGCGCTATTCAGATGAGTTAACCAGTTCAACTTATATGACCTAGTGACAGGTCCTCTTTAAAGCGTACCCCCCCCCCCCAAAAAAAAGAGAGTTTACCAGTAAATAGAAATCCCCAAAAATATCCTCTTCTGTCCACATGTTACATTGACTATTTAGCCATTTCTTAGTTATATCTGCATCTGAGAAAGCTGGGTGAAACCAATATGGCAAGAAGTTTTTCACAGAAGTTTGTCAGACTCCTTAAAGGAGATGTATCATCACAGACAACCCCTTTAAAGAGACTACCACCTTACTACGGAGAACACTTCAGGGGATACGTAGTATTACAAGCGGCCATTCAAAGGTATTACATTGGCGGACTACGTGCCCTGGAGTTGCTGTTGTGAGTAGCGCTTTGCTGTGGCTCATAGAGGAGGGTCCTGAGTGGGGGGGGGGGGAATAGGACATATGGAAAGAGGTTGTTAAGATGAGAAAACCGCCGTAATGGCAAGGATGCCTAGTCATGCAATGGTACATAATCTCTCGTATCACTACAGCACTAGGCATATTTACCGTTAAGGACGCAAGGAAAGTTGTGGAAGTTTTATTGGCAGTCATTAATTGTCACCAAGCTTTCTCAGGGACAGATATAAGGAACGACTCAACAGAGTTTTAGCAAATTGACAGAAAAGGACAACCTAATTCCTGGTGATTTTCCGATTTTAGAAGGAAATCCTCTTTAAGATATACTCTAATGCTTAAACCCTATTTATCAAAAAGTCTACAGCGGCTCTCGGGCTCAGTGGCGCAACAGTGCCAGCTAGTGGCAAAGACTATAAGTGCAGATTGACATAGGCTGATGAAAGGACTAGGTGTGTGTGTATAGGAGGACCTACAGATCTAACACCCCATCCCCTACACACAACTCTATCAATACTGGTTAAGAATCCCATGCACAATATTCTCTTGCAGTCCTTGGCTGATTTCCCTTCAGCATTGGATAAAAGGCAAATAGTGGTCCCTGTTATACTGCACATAGTAAGGTACCATGAAGTGTGCAGAAGATCCATTCAGGCTCCAGCATAAGTTATGTCCTGAGAAAGGTTCTCCAGTCACACTAAGTTTTTATTGCGTTTGGGGATAATTCTGCGATAAGTTCGACGCTCAGAGATGTTACGTTTAACCTTCACCGCCATGGGAGAATTCTCTGGGTTCAGTGAAGGGCTGGAGTAGGACCTTTTTAGGCCAGAGCTCTCCTGTCCTCCATCAGGTTCTGTAAGGCGGGACTCCAAGGCCTGGAGATCTTCACAGCCGCTCTCCATCCGTAAGGCTAAAAGCTTCACATACATCTCGTACCTTAATTTCTAGTGGAAGAAAAAAAACAAATAGTGAAAAATCCGTATAGATACGGACAAATATAATTTGAAGGGGAAATCACAAAATTTCTATGTAACACCCCATATGTTCAATACCGTAATCCCATGTGGATTTATCATTACAGGCCTCCCGTGAGACAAGCGTCTGTGCCCTCATCACACCCCTTCCTGACCCAGTGGTTCAGTAGTGTCATAGGGCCATTGATTGGACACTTACATAGTTACATAGTTAGTACGGCTGAAAAAAGACACATGTCCATCAAGTTCAACCAAGGGAAGGGAAAAGGGAAGGAAAAATTTCTACACATAGGAGCTAATATTTTTTTGTTCTAGGAAATTATCTAACCCTTTTTTAAAGCCATCTACTGTCCCTGCTGTGACCAGCTCCTGCGGTAGGCTATTCCATAAATTCACAGTTCTCACTGTAAAGAAGCCTTGTCGCCTCTGCAGCTTGAACCTTTCTTTTTCCAGACGGAGGGAGTGCCCCCTTGTTTTTTGAGCGGGTTTTACAAGGAACAGGATATCACCATATTTTTTGTATGTGCCATTAATATATTTATATAAGTTAATCATGTCCCCCCTTAGTCGTCTTTTTTCAATCCTAAATAGGTTTAATTCTTTCAATCTTTCCTCATAACTTAAATTCTCCATGCCCCTAATTAGCTTCGTTGCTCTTCTTTGTATTTTTTCCAACTCCAGGGCATCCTTTCTATGAACTGGAGCCCAGAACTGAACTGCATATTCTAGATGAGGCCTCACTAATGCTTTGTAAAGTGGTAATATTACATCCCTGTCCCGCGAGTCCATGCCACTTTTAATACACGACAATATCCTACTGGCCTTTGAAGCAGCTGATTGACACTGCATGCTGTTATTGAGTTTATGATTTACAAGTACACCCAGATCCTTCTCAACAAGTGACTCCCCCAGTGTAGCTCCCCCTAGGACATATGATGCATGCAGGTTGTTGGTACCCAGATGCATAACTTTACATTTATCTACATTAAACTTCATCTGCCAAGTGGACGCCCAAACACTTAGTTTGTTTAAATCTGCCTGCAATTCACAAACATCTTCCATAGTCTGAACTATATTGCATAGCTTGGTGTCATCTGCAAAAATAGAAATAGTGCTATTAATCCCTTCCTCTATATCATTAATAAATAAGTTGAATAATAGTGGTCCCAGCACTGATCCCTGGGGTACACCACTTATAACCGGTGATCATTCAGAGAAGGAATCATTGACCACAACCCTCTGGATACGGTCTTTGAGCCAATTCTCAATCCAATTACAAACTATATTTTCTAAACCTATAGTCCTTAATTTACCCATTAGGCGTCTATGGGGGACAGTGTCAAATGCCTTTGCAAAGTCCAAAAACACTAAATCCACAGCGGCCCCTCTGTCTAGACTTCTGCTCACCTCTTCATAAAAACAGATTAGGTTAGTTTGACAACTTCTGTCCTTAGTAAAACCGTGCTGGCTGTCACTTATAATACTATTTATTGTCACATAATCCTGTATATAGTCCCTCAATAGCCCCTCAAACATTTTCCCCACGATGGATGTTAAGCTTACTGGTCTATAATTACCCGGGGAAGACATAGAGCCCTTTTTGAAAATAGGCACCACATTTGCCCTGCGCCAGTCCCTTGGCACTATACCTGTCACTAGAGATTCTCTGAATATTATGAAAAGGGGGACAAAAATAACTGAACTAAGCTCTTTAAGAACTCTAGGGTGTAACCCATCTGGTCCCGGGGCCTTGTGCACATTTATTTTATTTAATTTAGCTTGGACCATCTCTACATTCATCCAATTCAGTATATCAACTGATATATTAACAGCACTGGCACCGGCTACATCAGCTGCTCTTTCTTCTGTTGTATATACAGAGCTAAAGAACCCATTTAGTAACTCTGCCTTCTCTTGATCCCCTGTGATCAACTCCCCATTACCATTATCTAGGGGTCCTACATGTTCAGACCTTGGCTTTTTTGCATTTATATGCTTGAAGAATTTTTTAGGATTTGTTTTACTATCCTTGGCCACCTGCCTTTCATTTTGTATTTTTGCTAATTTGATTACATTTTTACAGATTTTATTAAGCTCCTTATATTTTACAAAGGCTGCAGCTGTACCCTCAGATTTGTATTTTTTAAATGCCCTTTTTTTGTCGTGTATTGCCCCTTTCACAGAAGGTGTAAGCCATGTGGGGTTTAATTTGAGTCGTTTATACTTGTTACCTGTAGGAATAAATTTTGCACTATAATAACTCAAAGTAGATTTGAAAATCTCCCATTTATCATTTGTTCCATTATTTGACATTACCGTGTTTCCCCGAAAGTAAGACAGTGTCTTACTTTCTTTTTATCCACCAAAAGCCCCACTATGTCTTACTTTCGGGGTATGTCTTATATTGGAAAAAAATTGTCGAATTATTTTTTTTTTTTTTTTCACAAACTTTATTTAACTGTTTTACATTTTTTTTTTTAGTCCCACCAGGGGACTTCACTATGCGATGTGCCGATCGCATATATAATGCTTTGGTATACTTAGTATACCGAAGCATTATTGCCTGTCAGTGTAAAACTGACAGGCAACCTATTAGGTCATGCCTCCGGCATCGCCTAACAGGCAGATGCTGAAGGCAGACCTGGGGGTCTTTGTTAGACCCCCGGCTGTCATGGAAACCCGACGGCGACCCGCGATTTGTTTGCGGGGGCGCCGATCGGGTGACAGAGGGAGCTCCCCCCTCTGTCAAACACATTAAATGCCGCTGTCACTATTGACAGCGGCATTTAATGGGTTAAACTGCCGGAATCGGCGCGCGCTTCGATTCCGGCAGTTGCAGCAGGAGCCAGGCTGTGTATAACAGCCGTGCTCCTGCCGCTGATCGCGTGGGTACAGTCTCAGTACCCGCGCCATCACAGGACGGATATATCCGTCCTCCTGCGCGAACTAGCAGCTGCTGAGGACGGATATATCCGTCCTTCGGCGTTAAGGAGTTAATACTGTGTGCATTACCGTATTTTAAGCAGGAGGCGGCATTGACAAGTGCAGGGGACGGCGCGGTGACGTATGGAGAGGGGGGCGGCGCGGAAGTGGGCAGGAGGCGGCAATACCCCCGTGTTTCCCCGAAAGTAAGACATATGTCTTACTTTCGGGGTACGGCTTATATTAGCCGACCCCCCTGAAACCCCCGATACGTCTTACAATCGGGGGTGTCTTACTATCGGGGAAACACGGTAGTTCTTCCCAGTCTATATCCTGAATTGCAGCCCTCATCCTGGGGAAATTGGCTTTCTTAAAATTAAATGTTTTTGCCCTCCCAGCCTGCGTTTGTTTTTTACAGTATAGGTAAAATATAACTATATTATGATCACTGTTACCGAAGTTTTCACGAACATTGACATTCCCAACAAGCTCTGCATTATTAGAAATGACCAGATCCAACAGAGCTTCACCTCTAGTCGGGTCTTCCACAAACTGGCCCATAAAATTTTCCTGCAACAGGTTGAGGAAATGCCTCCCCTTTGCAGTTGAAGCCGAACCATGACATCAATTAATATCCCGGAAATTAAAATCTCCCATTATCACTACAGTACCCGCCTGTGCAGCCCGCTCCATCTGTTTATATAGCTGAACTTCCATCTCCTCAGTTATATTGGGGGGTCTATAGATTACACCAAAAGTATTTTTTTCAGTGTTTACCTCCCTTTCTAGTTCCACCCACAAGGTTTGAACCTCCTCACAGTCTTCACCTACTATTGTCTCTTTCACACTCGCCTTCATATCACTTCTCACATACAGACATACACCACCACCTTTCCTATTTGTCCTGTCTTTCCGAAACAGTGTAAAACCCTGTAGATTTACAGCCCAGTCATGTGAAGAGTCCAGCCATGTTTCAGCAACACCAACTATATCTATATTTTCTTCCAGTAACAAGGCCTCCAGCTCCCCCATTTTGCTTGCTAGACTTCTGGCATTTGTGAACATACACTTTAACTTGCCTGTCAGTTTTTCACTTTTATTATCAGAAATGTGATTTGACATTAATCGGGCCTTTTTATTTACACTGATGTTTTGTAACGAAAGGATCTCCTTATCCTGTTGTCTAGTCCTCTCCCCACATTCTGTTTCTCCCCACACCAATATAGTCTGACCCCTCTCTAACCTGACTACCCCTTTTTTTTCTACATTGACCTCCCTCCTCAGACCTAGTTTAAATACTCCGCCACCCCAGCTAGAATTCTCTCCCCCAGCACAGCGGACCCCCTTCCATTTAGGTGCAAATCATCTGCAGAATACAGTTTGTACCCCAATGAAAAGTCAGCCCAGTGCTCTAGGAACCCAAAGCCTTCTCCTCTACACCAAGACTTAAGCCATGCATTTAACTCCCTGAGCCACCGCTGTCTTTCCTGTGATGCGCATGGCACAGGCAGTATTCCTGAGAATACTACTTTGGAGGTCCTTCCCTTCAGCTTGTAGCCTAGTTCTTTAAAATTATTCTTAAGGCTCCTCCACCTACCATTTATTCTGTCGTTGGTACCGACATGGACCACAACAGCTGGATCATCACCAGCCCCTCCCAGCAATTTGTCCACCCGTTCCACCACATGCCGAACCCTGGCACCAGGGAGACAGCAAACCATTCGGTTGAGGTGGTCTTGAGCCATATTTTTGACAAGGTATGAAGAGCTTCTATATACAAGGTGTGAACGGCTTCTATATACAAGGTGTGATGGGCTTCTATATACAAGGTGTGAGGGGCTTCTATATACAAGGTGTTGGAGACCTTCTTCGATCTTCTTTGATGGAATATTTGACTACAAAGCTCACATGTAGAGAGATATCTAAAAATCCAACCCCACCTCAAAACGCAAGTAGTCCCCACGCAGGTGATAGTCCTCCCATTCTCGCGTTTTGCTCTTTGAGTCCGGAAGATTTCGCTGGTGCTCTGTCAGGTCATCCGTAAACCTGTCCATCAAGGATTCATGGGACTGAAGCTGCTCCTCCTGTGGAGGTTATAGAACATTTACACAATATATCATATACTGCTCTCCTATGTAACTGCGTGACGGAATATCCTACAGTCCGGCATCACACGAGTCACTGTGAATGCTGGACTATCAGGCATTTGCTGTAGGTAGACACTAGGCTTCTCCTTCTTACCAGGCTGGTAGGTTACAATACATGTGACAGGCTTTGGGAGGTTTGCATTGGCACCTACCAGGTCCAGTTTGCATGGAGTGGCGGGCAAGATGGGTCTGTTAAATCTTCTTTGAGAACCCACGGCAGCTGGAAATGGTGGTGAAGAAAACATGGCTGCCACCAAGTTAATACGAGTGATCCACGAGTTCATCTCTTCCAGTGTCCTAATGAGAGCACAATACATAAAAATCATATTATGGCCGTAGGTGATAAAATGTAGCTTTTATGTCCCTGCAGGTATGTATTTGATGTGCTACACTTTGTTCTACCCCATGTTGAACCTGAGCTCAGGGTCTTTTACAAATAAACCATGTACATTTTATGTTAAGGAAAACTTTGCATTTGTACAACGTATGTCACAGAGACACATTAGAAGTAGTCATCGTCCATCAGCGGAGTCCCCATCGATCACTAGGAAGTAGAGGCTGCAGTGCTCTGCCCCGGTGCACCCATTGGAGTAATACATGTATATGGCCCGTCTTCACTTCTATCAAATGAAGCAGAGAGAGGAGCGAGTTAAGGGACCAAATGCTCAGCGCAACGCTGCAGCTCCTTCGTTCCAGCCATCAGAGGGGATTTGCGCTGATCGGACCACTGCAGCTTCTCTGTGACATGTTAGAAGTTGTTGGAAATTCCAGGTACACTTTGATGCGCCTCAATCAGGCCTCCTATGGGAGGGCAGTTCAGGAAAGAGGGGAGATGCTGAGCTCGGGGTTTTATAGTTTGATTTGATTTAGTATGTTCAAGTAAAAGCTGTGTAAATGCAGCCAGGACTCCTTGTGAGCCCTGCCTCCCCCTCCCCCACACAGGGATTGACAGCTCCCTATACACACTTCTACAAGGAGATCTGTCAATCAACGTGCGTGGACAGGGAAAGCAGTGTCCCCTCTATGTGTCCTGGCCACATGTGCGCCACTTTGCTATGATTTAATGCAGTATTTTCATGTATAACCTATATATTTCCCGAGCTCAGGGAAGCGCAGGAGACCTGTCAGAGCTGCGTGTAGCTATTAGGCCACATAGATGTCTCCAGATAAACTACATACAGAGTCTAAAAAGGAACCAGCGTCATTCTGGAGAGTCAGCAATGTATAAGTGTGTTATCTCTACAAATATTTATTAAGGTCCTATATGGGACTCATCCGTTTACACTGTACAAGAACCTGTCGCTGATGGTGACGCTGCCTTGGGGGAAAATATCAAGATTATACGTGACCCTCCTGTGTGTCTGAAGGAGTCTGATATTTTTTGATTATTCTGGATGTTACAGTGTATATAGGGTAACATATAATACATGGTGAGGATATGGAGTGTGTATGGATATATAAGAGGGTAGACATTACTAACGGAGTCTGGAAGAGAAAAACACGCCAGTCAGCAGTCTGCAGCCGGAAAACGTGGGGTCTCTTGGTGTACTCGCTGGCTCTCTCAGCCAGAGAATGGTGCACGCTGATCACCTCTTCTGGGAACTGGAAGTCAGACCTGTATTCATCCTACCCCCAAGACAATAGAATCAGATAGTTAGCCACAAACACGACGTTTTATGCATTTTTTTACACAACGTTACACTTTGATGCGATAATGCATGAAGGTGCTTAGAAATGAAAACCGCTGGGTGGCATTTTTAATATGGGTTAGGTGTCTACTTTCATAAAATATATGGGAATGGGGATATAAAAGAATTTTTACATTTTATAAGTCAGATTGCATTTGTGTTTGTCAAAAGTGTAAAAATTGTTGCAGAAGCAAAAGGGTTAAAGTCAGCCATACACGACAGATTTTTTGTGACTTGTTCACGGTTGGTCTGTGAAGGTTGTCGCTCTGGATGACCAACGTTAAAAGTGTAACTAAACTTTTGACATGCCATAGTGACTTTTTCAGAAGTTTTGATCGGTGGGGGTCCGAGCACTGAGTAACCCACCGATCGCTAAAACAAAGCGGCAGATGCGCTCGGGTGAGCGATATGCCGCTTAGTTTCAAATTGGTTTATGGGCTCATATACTTTCTATTGAGCACGTACACCGATCCGAAAAAAGCCAATCAGAAACTAAGTGGCACAGCACTCAACCGAGCGTTTCTGCAGCTTTATTTCAGTGCTCGGACCCCCACTGATCAATACTTACGACATGTCAAAAGTTTTTTAAAAGTTTACTTACCTTTTAATGCGATAAATCACCGACAATAGTCAGACCAATCACTGCCTTGTATCGTTACCCGGTCAGGGCTTCTATTAATGGGATGCCCATTTGTCGTTTGAAATGAACATTTTTCTAAGTATTCCCCGACTGCACTCAACGTTCCCCCCAAAAAAAATCCACATCTACCTTTGGTTGGCATCTGTCATGTTCTTTAGGGTCATGAAAAGGTACCGAAAATTGGAAAAAAATTATCTAAATCAGCCTTTTCGGCTGTCTTAGATCTCAACTGTATGGCCAGCTTAAGGACTTGTTCACACAGTGCAGATTTGTGTAGTTTAATTTATCTTTGAAACCCAGGATAGGATGCCAAATAGAGGAAAGGTATAAAGAAAAAAATATATACTCACCACCATTAAAATACAGGTATTTTTTGTCTTTTTCTGACAGGTTGAGAAGAATTCTACTCAGGTTTCTTAAAGGGAATCGGTTAGCAATTTTGAGACTTCAAAACGGCTGACAGGGTTATATAGGGGAGGGAGAGGACATTTAAAACGTAACTCGCACGACTGAGAAACCGACGTCTGATTCCTCCGACACGGTAGTAGCAAGTGCCACTCTCTAAGTGACAGCCAACAAGGAGACTGCTAGAGCCGTCATTGCAGGGGGCGGGGCTTGCAGTGTTGCATATAAAGTCCCGCCTTAGTGGCACTTGCGATCGCCACACCAGGGGAATTCAAATATAATTTTCTTAGTCCCGTAACTCATATGACGTAGACAAAAGGTATGTTTACACTGCCCTCCTCCTGCCCCATGTAACCCTGTCAGCAGTTTTGGGACTTCAAAACTGCTGACAGATTCCCTTTAATTATAGAAGTTTCTGGAAAAGCTTGGTGGCAAGCAATATGGCTGCCTCCACAGCTCAATGGTGGGTTTTCAAACAGTTAAGTGTCTAAATAGTAAATGCAGTGGTGCAGTGATATGCAGGGAATGATGTGTCACTGCTGTATGGAGAGCTGTGGGTAAACCCCCATGAAAGCGGTCATAGCGGCCATAGTAAGTGCCACGCAGCTAAAATTATCTGCATATTGAATTTATTTTTTCTCTTCATATTTGGATGCATTGGAGTCCTGCCAATTTTCTTGTAAGTGGAAAATGCTCATTGTATATCAACGGGATTCAGCTTTACAACTCACGTTTTAGGAGTCTCCATGTAGTTACCCAGGATCGCTCACATGGAGGCCTTAAAGACTATGTGTCATTTTCGTACCCATTTTTTATTGCTCGAATGAATTTCAAATAAAATTATTTAGACTTATTTAAAAATATCCTACTGCTTTATGTATACAGCTCCTATGCAGACCTATGTGCCTCAAGATTGGAAACCGACTCTCAAGAAACCCCTGTTGTGGTCGGATCCTGCGGTCATGGGTTACCCATCTTTCCATCGGTCGCCTACACCTTGCTAGCCTACAAACAGCAGAGTGCTGCAGCCCCTTTGTTTTAGCTATTGTTGGGGGACAGAGCACACAGACTCCCATTGGACGTAAACATTAAATTAGAAGACAATGAGGGATTAGACAAATCTTGGTGCACACTTATTTTGTGCAAAAAAATGCACTTTTTTTTTTTTTTACTTTTATGCCGCGCCCGGCACTTTTTAAGTGCGCGTGGTTTTGCAAACTGGGTGGGAAGAGTGGGGCTAACCGCGGCCTGACAAATTTACCATGATTTGCACTAGAGACTGGCAGAAATGATAGATGTCATACCTTCAATAAGAAGAGCAGCATCCCCTTCAATACGGTGTGAAAGGATTTCCAGCCTCTTTTTCCCCATGGAGCTTTGACAATAAGAGAAAGTATATTACATGGTGTACAAGAAACTCTATATAAGGAGATACTAACATTTTTGGACAATGCATGAATATTGGTAAACATACATACGGCCATGAGAGCGGACGTCATGTAAAACACGACTGGCACTGAAAGATTTGCTACTTGAGATGTGAGTTATATGTAAGAGAAGTGCCCATAGGACAGGCCACAGAAAAGAAGAGAAAGTAACGCTACATGAGCGATATGCCATATCAAGAAATGTAGGACGGAGAAAAACAAATCCCATAATCTACGGAGCAGTTAGGCCAAGTTTTTTGGCGCGTTTTTTTACGTGGAAACAGCGCCAAAAACGACTCCCATTGATTTCAATGGGAGGTGGAGGCGTTTTTTCCCCAGAAAAGAACCTATCTTGAGGAGTTTTCTGACTCAAAAACCCCATTGAAATCAATGGGAGACAGAAAAAAACGCCAAACGGCCGCAGCGTTTTTCGGCAAAAACGTTAAAGAGGTAAAAAAAAAACGCCTCAGATAGCGTGGCAAAAACACGCGTAATAAAACACGTAAAAAAACGCGTGGGATGCAGAACCACTTAAAAGAAAACGGAGCTGATTTTTCCAGGCGCAATTTTCTGCCTGCAAAAAACTCTGTGTGAACAAGGCCTTATATTCCTGTAGTCCGGCGGCTGGCAGGATATTTTTTTAAATTGCCTGAACTTGCAAGGAAATTTTTTTCTTTGCTCATTGAAGCCCCCTGCTGAGCGATGTGCACATTGCAGGCCGATCCAACTAAGCATATTTTCTCAACCTGCACTAGAATACTGCCCCCTTTAGACAATAATATGGAACTGAATGGTTGGAGAAATTTAAAATCAATGCTGGTTGAACACCTCTTGCACACGACTGAGTTTGGGCCGTGAAAAACGGTCCGTGTGTTGGACGGATTTCCCGGCCCGACCGTAGTACAGGTGAACGGGACTCCTGCCATCATAGACATTTATGATGATGGAAGTCTCTGCCTCCCCATGGAACTGCTGTTTCGTGCTGAACAAAATGATACAGTAAGGAACAGCATTTCTGTGGGGAGTCAGAGACTCCCAGCATCATAAATATCTATGATGGCAGAAGTCCTGTTCACCTGTACCGTGCTCGGCTGGGAAATCTGGCCGACACACTCACCGTTTTTCACGGCCCGAACTCGGTCATGTGCAAGAGCTGTAAGGGACAGAGGAGCAATGTGCTCGATAGAGGCCATGGTTATTTCATTCTAGCCTCCCACAGTGGCTAAATGACACGTCAGCAGATAATGATGACCACACACTTAAAGGCTATATAAACCTTCAAAAGCGATTTTTCTTTTTTTAATAAAAAGGTCAATCGGTGTGTTTTGTGCAACTTTAGAATTAGTTTTTATTAAAAATAATTTTTACTTTTTGAGATACAGCTGCTTTGTATTTTGTATACAGAGCAGATGTATCGTGCGCTAAGACCTGAATCCGTTAGGTCAGCGGGACTGATTGGTTCAGTGTCAGCGGGTCCTGCAGGTCTCTGACACACAGGATGCGCCCGTAATCGATACATCTAAGTTCATAACTTGGATGTGAATGACTAACAGGTAGATCCCGCGTGACACTGATTTTGTCAGTCCCGCGGACCTGACGTGTACAGGATTCAGCATAAGATACAGCTGCTCTGTAAAGCAGCTGTATCTGAAAAAGTATAAATAATTTTTAATAATAACTAATGATCAAGTTGCACAAAACGTTTTTGTTTTTTTTATAAAAAAATTTACTTTCAAAGGTTTACATAGCCTTTAATATCTGACAAGAAAGCTGTGGTAAAAAAAGTCAGGAAAGACTGTGCCAATGCTTTTTTAGATATATCCTGATATACTGGTATTTTACTATGGTAGAATGGTGTCTAATAATGCAGTTATACAGATAAGGGCCTGTTCACATCACCGTTCGCTTTCCGTTCCGGGGTTTGGAGGTTTCCGTCGGGTGAGCCCTGCAGCGGAAAGTGAAAGTGAAACCACAGCTTCCGTTTCAGTCACCATTGATATCAATGGTCACGGAAACATCGCTAATGGTGTCCGTTCGTCACCATTCCGGCAGGTTTCCGTCTTAATGACGGAATCAATAGCGGAGTCGACTGCGCTATTGATTCCGTCGGAAAAACGTAAACCTGCCGGAATGGTGACGAACGGACACCATTAGCGATGTTTCCGTCCCCATTGATATCAATGGTGACTGAAACGGAAGCTGTGCTGTCACTTTCACTTTCCGTTGCGGGGCTCACCCGACGGAAACCTCCAAACCCCGGAACGGAAAGCGAACGGTGATGTGAACAGGCCCCAAGCATGGAAACAGGTGCGGACTCACTTTTCTTTCCATCAATATGAGCGTGTACTTTACGGCAGAGCATTCCTTGTTTGTATACCGGAGCGTCAGGGTCAGGAGCCGCTATGTCCACAAATGGATTGCTTTTTTTCCGAATAGACAGAAGACTCTCGGGCCTTGACAGCAGAGTGTTCACCGGTTTATCTTCACTAAAATGAAAATAACAAAATAAACAAAAAAGGCGTTAGAGACATGAGGTAAGGAAGGTACAAAGGGGAACAGAAAAGGGAGACACTGGCTTAGGAGGAGAATGAGGTTGTTAGTTTTCTCTTATGCTGGAACAGATAATCGGATAATGGTCGAAGGTCAACAATGCTGATTCCCCCATTAAAGTTTTTTTCCCATCTGAGACATTTATAGCATAATGATTTGATATGTCATAAATGTGGATTAGCAACAAGACCCTCTCCAATCCCAAGAAATGGTTTATCTGGTCCTTCTTCCCCAACGGAGATGTAGCCGCGCTTATGTAATACTCCCTAAAGGTAGATGAAATTTACAGACTCAGCTGAGCTTCACAGCGTACACGCGGCCTCCGACACGATAGGACAAGGGCCCGGACATCGACCCTTACTGACCAGACATTTATGATATTATCCTACTGATATTTTATAAATGTTTCAGATGGGGAAAAACCGCTTTACAAGGAGTTGTTCCATCAGGACATCCCCTGTCCATACACCCTATTAGGTCAGCTCGGGAACCCTTCTTTGAGCCAGAGTGGGGAGCCGCTATCAAATGTTATCCATCTGAATGGAGGTTAACAGTCGTCTGAGTCTTACTACAGCAAAGTCTGTTGTTTGCTGGGGGTCTCAGGAGGGGATTCAACTGATTGATAAGATAAGAAAGACTTTGTTGATCCCAAGAGGGAAATTAATAATAGTCAAACAGTTTGCCACATAGAAAAACACCAACAATACATATATAGAACATTTATAACAAAGTTAATACCTAAAATGACATTGATTAAGAAGTAACAATAATACTATAAAATATTAAAAAAATAGCACTTAATACATAACATTTTTTAGGCCATCACTCTATTAAATAAGGATATAGCAGTAGGTAAAAATGACCTCATGTACCTCTCTTTAGTGCAGTTTAATTGTAGATAACGTTTACTAAATTTAGCTGTGGCATATTGGAAGGGGTCGTCTGTGTTGACTATTCCTTTAATACCCATATTTGGGGAGTATGCATACATACATACATACATACATACATACATACATACATACATACATACATTAAGTGTGCATACATACATACATACATACATACATTAAGTGTGCATACATACATACATAGATACATACATACATACATACATTAAGTGTACATACATACATACATACATACATAGATACATACATACATACATTAAGTGTGCATACATACATACATACATACATACATACATTAAGTGTGCATACATACATACATAGATACATACATACATACATACATTAAGTGTACATACATACATACATACATACATAGATACATACATACATACATACATACATACATACATTAAGTGTGCATACATACATACATACATAGATACATACATACATACATAGATACATACATACATACATACATAGATACATACATACATACATAAAGTGTACATACATACATACATACATTAAGTGTACATACATACATACATACATTAAGTGTACATACATACATACATACATACATACATACATTAAGTGTACATACATACATACATACATACATACATACATACATACATTAAGTGTGCATACATACCTTAAATGCATGTTATTTCTATGAAGCAGTGGAAGATAACAATTTACCCTGTTAAATCCACAATGCTCCCAATAAAATAAAAATGGGGAGTTTCTGACAGGCCAATTGTGACACAAACCTCCTGAATTGATTCAGGTCTAATGTCTATGGCCTTTCCGAATCAACAAATCTGGAGGCAGAGCTTTTGCCATGTGTCCTTCATGTAGCCCATGTGCCAACGGGCTAGAAAATATATATCGTCAGGAGGCTATGGTTTAGTTTTATTTTTTTAGTCTACTTACATGGCCCAGTCCAACTTCTCCATACGGATTGAGTTGTACAAACCCTACAAAAAGCACAAGGGAATTATACAATTTAATTGATAGCTCAAAAGTAAGTTTTTTTTTAATGATTCTTATTAGTTTTAAGCCTTTTTTTTTTGCCATTATTGTGAGTACTTTAATGTATTGAAATAATGCTGTTTTTACACATACTATACCTTGACAGGAGGCTAATATCTAATATATTAGTATATGGTTTATCGGAACTGACCTTGGAAGAGTTAAAAACGGTGAGAACACAAGTTTAGCTACAAGTGTGGGGTGGATGTTTTATGTGACATGCTGTACTGCTCTGCCTATTTTATTTGACACCTTTCCTCTGTTATTCCTCCTAGAAATTTTTGAATTGACAAATGGGTGTAACCTTTCCCCTTGTCAAAGGGGCGTGTCCCAACACGTTCTGAGACTGTGACCACTGATTGGACATTATCAGACTATGTTGAGACACACCCCCAACTAGTAACACCCAATTGTCAACTTATTCATACATTTCTAAAAGATATAACAGAGGAACGCAGAGTTCTAGGAAAAGATACTCCAGAATGGTTATTTTATGGGGAGTAACACAGACATGTCAGAGATCCTCTTTAAGCCAAATTACATAAAATAACCGGCAGTTGTATTAAAATTTCAGGTTTGTGGTGGTATAATTCATCCCCGCTTTTGGCAAACTAACAATTATATGCAGTAGTGTCTAAAGATGCGCCAAATTTATTATCCAACACGAGCCACTGCAATGAATTTGGCGCATCTAGTCTAATTCTAAGCTTTACAGACAACAGTACATACAGGTACTTGAGAGGATAAATGGTTCTTTACCTTAAGAAGCTCCCGAGGAAAATTGGTCCCATCATTCATACCATCAAGGTTATTAATAAATTCTTGTAATGTCATGCTCTTACCAATATTCTACGGAAAGAAAGTTAAAATAACACATGGTTGGGGTGGAGCTAAACATCGTGTCTGGTTTATAGTTACGTCTCCCTAGCTAGTGTGGTAAGGCATACATACATGGTGGCCATGTGGTCAACATGGAGGCTCATTTAGGAAATGTGGAATATATTTTCTTCTGGTCAGAGTTGAGATAAAAAGCAGTTTGCTGCTGCAGTGAAGTCTACAGCTGTGATGAGGTGATCTAGACTACACAGCGAGCGCGCCCAGTCGGACGACGCAGCGAGCGCGCCCAGTCGGACGACGCAGCCAGCGCGCACAGTCCGACGACGCAGCCAGCGCGCACAGTCCGACGACGCAGCCAGCGCGCACAGTCCGACGACGCAGCCAGCGCATACAATCAGACTGCTGTGCAGAGATCAACTGGGTTTTCCTCTCAACTTTAACCAGGAGAAGATGCTGAAGCAGGCAAACCAAAATAGTGTTTATTGTAACGTCTGCACAGGCCAACTCTTATATCGGCTGTACAGAATTAGGGAAAGACACGGCTGCTTTCTTCTAGAAACAGCACCATAATTATCTACTATATATTCATTAAAGTGAATAGGACTAAGCTGAAATACCATACTCAACCTGTGGACATATGTGGCGCTGCTTTTTGAACGAAGTAGCAATATTTTTCTAATCCTGGACAATCCTTTTAAGTATCAGTTCTAACTTAGGCTGGGTTCACATGACCATGTTACGGCCGCAAGTCCCGGACCGAACACACTGAAGGGATCCGGGCTCCTAGCATCATAGTTATGTACAACGCTAGGAGTCCCTGCCTCGCTGCGGGACAACTGTAATCATGTTTTCAGTACGGGACAGTAGTTCCACGGAGAGGCAGGGACTCCTAGCGTCGTACATAACTATGATGCTAGGAGCTCGGCTCCCTGCAGTGCGTTCGGTCCGGGACTTGCGGCCGAAATACGTACCGTCCATTACGGACCGAACATGATCGTGTGAGCCCAGCCTTACAGATCAGTCGGTGTCCAACATCCGGGATCCCTACCAATTACTAGAACAAAGCAGCTGCAGCACCAGTAATGCGTTGTCCTGCACTAGGCTCATTACACAGACAACTGAACCACAGCAGAAGCAAGCCAAAGAAGAACCACCCAGGAATGAGCGGAGATGTATTGAACACAGTTCGGGCTGTACGGTGACCCCAAGTCTCAGTAAAATTCCACAATTACACCACTTTTTGTTCTTTTTACGTAGCCTGTGACTTTTTCCCCATAGGGAAACATTGAGGTAGTTTTGTGATCATCCTGCCATTTTACAGCAGCTCTTGGGCAATACTGTGTAGCCTTAAAGGGTACCTACAATGTTGCTCTTGACTTTTTCTTGCCAGAAGTATAAATCTGACAGCGGGAGATGCAGCAGATAAGGCTTCATCTTCCAACTACGTCACCTACCATCAGATTAACGCTTGGTGGGAGATACAGACAGGAGCAACATTGGAGCTATCCTTTAATGTCGTGAGGCATTTTCTGGGCACTCTCTGAAGCGCAGAAACACTTTTTAATTTGCCACTCTGTTCTCGCCCTAAGGTATTAACGAAGGTACATAAACCTGTAAAGATAAAGTTGCACAGCTATGTTAGGATTATTTCTGAATTGGCTGTATCTCAAGATCCTGTCTGCTATTTCCAACTACACAGATCTACTAACTGGATCATACCAATAGGTTATCTTCATGCAAAATAATACCTGTCCGTGTAGATCTGAATTAAGCAGCATGAGGGCACAGGTCATAGTATGAACAGCATCTGAAATGGAATTACAATCCTATGATGAGCTTTACTGTTGTAGGATATGAATAACACAGATAGGATCACATCATGAATGAGCGGCACAAGAATATCAAGATCCTTCTCACCTGCGGATCGGAAATCCTTAGGGTTGCAGTTGTGGAAGCGTTTGGAGAAATGGAAGATGACCCGCTCTCGTTCCTGCGTTTCCCCAGTCAGTACCAGCTCTTGCAGCAGAGACCTGAAAACATTACACATGATTTATCAGTGGAAAATTCAAGGACAGGTATAACCCTGATGTCTATGGGAAGAAAGCAGGCAGGAGTATTAAGAAAAATGCAACCATATAAAAAAAAACAACTGATGCAGGCCCAACGTGCAGTCCTTTGCACTCTTTGGTAACACAACCACATTTTGTTTGAAACAATTTTTATAGAGGATACCCAAAGTAATGTCGTTTTTAGATGCCAGAATAGGCAAATGATTAGTCTTAAAGGTGTTGTCCATTCATAAGAAATTGATGGCCTATCCTCAAGATAGACCATCAATATCTGATTGGTGGGGGTCTGACTTCTGACACCCCCGCCAATCCGCTGTTTTAAAGGGGCCGCCGCACTTGTACGAGCGCTGCTTTCCCTTGCCTTCTCCTATTCACCTCAATGGGAGAAGGCTGTAATACTGTAAACTGCCACTACAAGTGTGTCGACGTTTCACAGTATGAAGAGGTAAAAAATAAAGGGGAAGGAGCCCTCGTACGAGCACCGCGGTCCCTTCAAACAGCTGATCAGCGGTATTGATGGCCCCTACCGATCAGATATTGATGGCCTCTCCTGAGGATAGGCCATCAATTTCTTATGAATGGACAACCTCTCTAACAGTAAAACAAAGAGCTAAATATCAGAATATTCAAATGGTAGAAAAATACTAAAAAGGTGGCTCACCTGAGAGCCACATCCAGGCTTTTCCCTGTGAAGTCGAAAAGTGCAAGGTATTCCTCAGCCACCAGGGCACTGAAATCATTACTAAACAGAACAAAACACAACTTCTTTATTGTATATGTCACTGCTATATAATATCTTACTCATTTCTTCTTTACACCCATTGCACACAAGCAGCACTTTATAAAATTTATAAAATTATCTTATTGGAAAAAGTGGCATCTTCATCACCTTCCAGCAGCTGCTAGTTCCCCTTTCACTAACTGCAGGCTCTCTGTAAATATTCAGAACCCGGCCCCCAACTAATCTGTGTCTAACAATAAACAGAGGGGAGGAAGGGGATGCAGCTGCAGTTCTCTCTCGGTGTCTGTGAGACTGCATGCAGTGTGGAGATATTTGATAAGCTCTTTGGTGACCACAACACTAGCATCGCTCCAGGAAGTGATCGCCCACTCACAGGCCTGGAGAGAGAAAACGTACAGGCATTTAAAGAGATGGGGAAAAGCGTAAAAAACAAAAACGTTAAACAAACAATTTTTGGTTGCACTACATTAAATATACGAGTGATTGTGATTTTTATTGTTTGTTACGATAGGTACGCCTTAGTGTTCATACAATTGATGATTATTAATAATGATACATCTGGAAAAACAATGGTTACCAATTACGTTACTGAAAAGATTGGCTCTGACCAATGAAAATTTCACAACAGATATAGGACTTTGACATATTCTGTATGATTTTCCTCTCATTACAGATATTTAGCAATTTATTAAGGCCCATGTATGCAACAGATTTAGTCCCAAGCAGGGAAGCCCCATTTATTAGCCAGAGTGGAAATTTGCTGAAAAGAGTGGCTCTCGCTCAAGCGGAAAGTTCACTGGGTGCCGTGCAATGCCTACTTTCACCTGCAGTGTTGACTTGCCGGCAGCTTCCCCCAAGGATAACAGCTCACCTTACGGCAGGGTTCTCAAGCACGCGGCCCGCATGCGGCCCCTGAGGCTGTCATCTGCGGCCCGTGGGACTCTGTGGAATTCCCTGACATCGCTGTCCATATATAGACAGTGTTGTCAGGGTCTTCCCCAGAGCGGAGTTCCTGGCAGAGCGCTAGTACAGGCTCGCTCTGGGACTCTGTGGAATTCTCTGACATTGCTGTCCATATATGGACAGTGTTGTCAGGGTCTTCCCCAGAGCGGAGTCCCGGGCAGAGCGCTATATAGGCTCTGCTCCGGGACTCTGTGGAATCCCCTGACATCGCTGTCCATATATGGACAGTGTTGTCAGGGTCTTCCCCAGAGCGGAGTCCCAGGCAGAGCGCTAGTATAGGCTCTGGTACGGGACTCTGTGGAATTCCCTGACATCGCTGTCCAGATACGGACAGCGATGTCTGGGGCTTCCCCAGAGCTGGAGTCCGGGCAGAGTGCTACTATAGGCTCTGCTCCGGGACTTTCAGGAAGCCTCTGACATCGCTGTCCATACATCGACAGTGATGTCAGGGGCTTCCCCAGAGTAGGAGTCCCAGTGATGTCAGGAGCACAGCTGGAATCCTAGGAAGAGCCTACTAGGGCTCTGCCCGGGACTCCAGCTCTGGGGTTGCCCCTGACATTCATGTCCATATATGGACAGTGATGTCAGGAGCAGAGCTGGAATCCCAGGCAGAGTGCTAGAAGTGGCTCTGCTCCGGGACACCAGCTGCGGGCAAGCCCCTGATATCACTGTCCATATATGGACACTGATGTCTGTGGCTTCCCTAGAGTTCCGGCGCAGAACATATACTAGTGATCTGCTCCAGGACACCGGCTCTGGGTTTGCCCCTGATATCACATTCCGGTCCAGGAGGATCCCCTGACGTCACGGTGTATGGACAGTGACGTCAGGGGCTCCAACAGCAGAGGAATCCCCGGCCAAAGCATCAGCAACACTCTGGCTGGGGATTCCACTCCTAGAGGGAGCCCCAATGGGGCTATCTACTTGGGGCGTGTGTGGCATTATCTGCAGAGGGCACTGTGGCAGCATCTGCAGAGGGCACTGTGGCAGCATCTACAGAGGGCACTGTGGCAGCATCTACAGAAGGCACTGTGGCAGCATATCTACAGAGTGCACTGTGGCAGCATATCTACAGAGGGCACTGTGGCAGCATCTACAGAGGGCACTGTGGCAGCATCTACAGAGGCAACTGTGGCATTATCTACAGAGGACTCTGTGGCACTATCTAAAAAGGGGCTGCCAAATCTTGACATGTGTCTGCCAAACGCTGCCAACTGAGCCGCCGGACTGCATTTAGTGACACTTAAACTGGAAAACTGAATTGTTGAAATAAGAACGTGGAGAATTCTCTCAAATTTTAAACCTAGCGGTATTATTATAGTAATGAAGTATTATTATAGTAATATAGTGTTATAGTAGTTCAAATAACTGATTAACAATAATTTTGTATTGTATCAAATTTGAAAGTAATGCGGCCCGTCAACTTCCCATTTTTTCTATATGTGGCCCACTTACCCGGCCGAGTTTGAGACCCTTGCCTTAGGGAGAACTTTCACACTGTCCAAATTATAAGAATTCCAAATAGTAAGCGCAATACTGTTTTTCAAGTCAGTGAGACGATTCATTTAAATGGGCGCTAAATTTTCTAACAACTTATTATTATCTAATAGTATACCTGATATAGATTACCTTTGTAATTTACTTACTGTTAAAATGTAATTGTTTTATCCGTGCAAATTCTGCGTAATGTTACTGCCACTAGGTGTCTCCCTTCCGGTAATCTGCTGTCAAGCAAAATCTGCCCATAGTTAGACCAGAGGAGACGTACAGCAGGAACCAGGGTGGTCTCTTTACAGCCTGCCCATAGAAGTATATGGAGACGGAGGGGGATAGAGAAAAGCAGGGAGAGACAGAGAAGCTGGCCATAGAAGTCTGGGGAGTGGTGAGGAGGAGGGAGCAGAGAGAGAGACACACACACAGACAGCCTGCCCACACAAGTCTATGGAGAGGCGAGGGGGAGATGGCGAAGAAACAGGCTGCAGGTAAGATTTCTATGTCACCCCAATGCTGGATTCACAGCTACAGTAATTATTACTGCTGAATAATCTCTTCCATGCTGCTGCTGCAGCTTCTATATATGTGATAGACAGAGATAGGAGAGCAGGATTCTTCTCTTCTATGTATGCAGTGTATAGAAGACAGGATAGCCGTTAGGCTCCTCTGACTAGCTTAGAGAAAACGGAGGATGGAAATAGAGCCTGCAGAGATGAAAACTTGCTAAATAATGCTGAATAAGAGACACATAATGGCCAGAAATAGTGTTATTCCTCATGTACAGACATATAACCGCTTATTATGAAAAGTGACCTGAAAGGTTGGGTACGCTTTAACATAGTCTTGAGTCTATGAACAGTTTTACATCTAAGTAGTTAAAATGTTTAATTCTTCACTTATAAAATAATGAAGTAACACGGCTGTTCATTAAGTTCTTGGACAAACCTACTTTTTCTGTAGGTAGGGAGCAACCTGATATCTTTCAAAACCATCCCGCTGGAATAATTTCAATGCCAAACATCGGGCTGCCTCCACATCCTGAGTCCTGGCTATGGCTTCCACATAGGTCACATCCTCAGAGCTGCATAGAAAAATTGAGTGAGCAGTGTTAAAATATATATATATCAAAATTTCCTAATGTTTGACTTTTCACATGTTACTAGAAGTAAATCACGAAGTTGACCAGACAGGAGTTGTAGGTCTGACATGTCCGATCAGTACCAGTAGTTTGGATTGCTTAGGAAACATTTTGAGGTGAATAGCTAAATATATATATTTTTTTGGTTTGTCTTTATTAGGTTTTGAGTGGTTTATACCAAAAAAAATATCATGCAGAACAACATTTTTAGGGGCGCAAGACAAACGGCATAGTCATTCCATACAACTAGAAACAGAATCAATATCAGGCGGCTGCAAGTATCGTAAGCAATGGGAGGTGTGTCCATATTAGACCCGCTGAGTGTTTAACATTGTCCCAGAGATGCAATGAGTGTTAAATTATAGAATTGAAAATTGGGGCTCTGGATGCAGGAGGGGTCCAGAGCAGGGACTGTAGGATAGCAGTCAGGAGCTTCTACTTTAAGCCATATGGGGACTTCTGAGAAGGCATGATATTTGATTAAAGGGCTAGCTAAGCCATGTAGAAATATTTAGTAATGTCAGGGACACCCAGGCCTCCCTTGAGTTTAGAGCGGTACAGGACTGTATGGGAAAACTTAGAATTTTTCCCATTATGAACAAGTCTCAAGACCATCTGTTGGACCGTCCGGAGAATAAAGCCAGGAATTGGGACAGGGAGTACCTGGAACAAATAGAGCAGTTTAGGCAATAGGGTAATTTTGATTGCGTGTAAGTGGCCAAAGCATAAAATGAGATTTCTGCTCCATTGCCCCTTAGGTGGGAAAGAAGCGGAGGGTAGTTAGCGGTGTAGAGGGAATTCCAAGAGGAAGTTATATGGCCCACTAAATAAGTGATAGAGGAAGTGGACGAGGTGAATGCGAAGGACAGTTTACATGTGTTTACTAGCGAGGTTGTGAGGGCGAGATGAAAGGTTTTGGGATTTATTCTGATTGACGGTTGAGTCTGAGATGTCTGCAGAACTAGACAGGTCCTTCAAGAGGTAGTGAATGTCATCAGCAAACATTAGGCATTTGTGATGGACTTAGGCCAATTCAACCCCCCCTCTAACATTAGAATTACCTCTGATTCGGATTGCCAGCGGTTCTAGGGCTTGTATAAACAAAAGGTGGGATAGAGGGCAGTCCTGGCGGGCTCCCCGGGCAGTAAGGAGTGAGCTAGCTTCAGAACCACCGTATTTAATAAAAGCAGAAGGAGAACTATATAAAGTCTTAAGATCTTTAGAAAACCCAGAAAGGAAACCCCTCCAGTCTGAAACCAAACAAGTAACTCCAGGACAGGTAGTCAAATGCTTTAGATTTACATAGTACATTATCAATCATTGGTAGTTTACGTGTTAGTTGTGTCACTCTACTGCCACTTAACTTACCCAGAAGTCTCCAGATCTGTGGACACATCAAACTGATCTATTATGATCTCCGGAGAACGAGGTTGAGGCTTAACATCCATTTCCTTAGTTTTGTCCTGTGATGGCAATCTACTGTCCACATGTTCCTTGCATTGACAACCCTGGCACAACAGATGTGAGTCTTCTTCCGCGTGGTTCTCTATAAACATGTCTCTATCATGTATGAGTACTGGTTCTTCACGAGTCTCTTTTAAGGTTTGTCGAGTGAACGTGTTGTTTATAACAGTTTGAGAAGGTAGATTCTTCTGCTCAGATTTTTCATCTATTAACAATTTTGTCCAGAAACCAGAACCGGAAAATAGTAAACCCTCATCTTCAACAGCAGTCTCCTGGCTGGGAGCTATGATAAGGAAAAGGAAGGTTACCCATTTATGACATGGATATATTATACAGCAGTATTACCTTTATGATGGATAGAAATAAATGGAGAATTGAGATAAGGATCGTGGACGTGTATAACACTAATATTATTCAACAATCCATCCACAACTTGTTTCGTATGATAGACATGACTCACATGGATGCCACTACTTGATAAAACACTCTCTAGTTCCTATTCCTTTAGTTGTATAAGAAAAAGTTGGTATTTTGCAATATGTTTTCTTGATTGGATGATCATAGGACTGATGCTTAATAAAAGTAAGTTTGGGGGTGTCCAACCTGGGATCTACACTATTGCCTACTGCTGGAAAAAGTTGGCTCTTTACGTCCCCCCTATTTACTAGTCCTTCTCAATGAATTAGAATATCAAAAAGTTAATTTATTTCAGTAATTAAATTCAAAAAGTGCAACTCATATTATATAGATTGATTACACACAGAGTGATCTATTTCCATTATTTATTTTCTTTTAATTTTGATGATTATGGTAACAGTTAATGAAAACCCAAAATTTAGTGTCTCAGAAAATTAGAATATTGGGTAAAAGTTGAAGATTGAAGATGCATGGTATAATCAGCTAATCAACACCTGCAAAGGTTTCCTAAGCCTTTATACGGTCCCACGGTCTGGTTCAGGAGGCTACACAATCACGGGGAAGACTGCGGACTTGACAGTTGTCCAGAAGACAGTCATTGACACCCTCCACAAGGAGTGTAAGCCACAATAGGACATTGCTAAAGAAGTTAGCTGTTCACAGAGTGCTGTATCCAAGCTAGGGCTGGGCGAATTTAGCAAAAAATAAAATCTAGATTTTTTTCAACACTTTTCGCAATTTCCGATTTGAATCTTGATTTTCTTAATTTTTCAATTTTTTTTTACGCTAGTGCTGAGCGGGCACTCTGGGGCGAGATTACATTATAGCATCTGAAGTGTGAGCAGGACCCTGTGCAGTACCGGCCCCACCATGCGGGTTTAGTAAATGACATTAAGGCCGGATTCACACGACCGTAATTGGACTGTGAAAAACGGACCGTGCCTCCGCCGGATTTCCCAGCCCAATTACGGTATGTGTGAACGGGACTTCTGGCATCATAGACATTTAGGCTAGTTACACGACAGTAACAAAAAAAAGGGCCATTAAAAACTGATGAAACGTCAGTTTTTCACGTGCATTTTGCATCAGTGTCTCCAAATTCTCATCCATTTCCAGTCCGTCTGTCTGTTTTTCATGGCCGTTAAGAAAAAAAAGGAGGTATTTCATTTGTCAGGGTTTTTGTATTAATCCACTGAAAACAGCAGTGCTTATGTAGATAGTAAAGCAATGTCCCTGTACATAGTGCCACAGAGCCCATATAGTCAGTGCCACAGTGCCCACATAGTGACAGTGCCCACATAGTGCCACCCCCTCAATATAGTGCCACAGTGCACATGTAGATAGTGCCACACAACCTTGCAGATAGCATCCCAACCTCCATGTAGAACGCAGCACCCCTCCCCCCTTGTAGATAGCACCCCCACATGTAGGTCTAACCCCCACGCCTCTTGTAGATGGCAGTACATCCCCCACTCACTTGCAGATTGCACCCCCCTTCTTCCTTGCAGATATCGCCACTGTAGCTGCCACTAGCAGCTGAATCCCCAGCCAGAGGTTGCCGACGCTTTGGCCGGGGATTAAACTACTGTGGTGCGATCTACAAGGAAGGGGGGGGGGTGATGCGATCTGCAAGGAAGGGGTGGCGGTGCGATCTAAGAAGGGGGGGTGTTATCTACAGCAGAACGGTATCTCTTCCGTGGGGTATCATTTTGTTCAGTAAAGAATAGCAGTTCTGTGGGGAATAAGGGACAGAACGGGGCGGACCAGGCAGTGACGAGGCGGAAGGGCGGAGCTTCCTCCTGCAGCACGGCGCCACTAAAGAATTGATTCAATGATTCTGTTAAAAAAGAGAATCATGAGAGTCCTTGATGGCGAATTAATTAGATTAATTGCCCAGCCCTAATCCAAGCATATTAATGGAGAGTTCAGAGGAAGGAAAAAGTGTGTTAGAAAAAGATGCACAAGTAACAATGATAACCGCAGCCCTGAAAGGATTGTCAAGAAAAGGCCATTCAAGAATTTGGGGGAGATTCACAAGGAGTGGTCTGCGGCTAGAGTCAGTGCTTCAAGAGATACCACACACAGATGTATCCAGGACATGGGCAACAACTGTCGCATTCCTTGTGTCATCAGAAGAAACGTCTTACCAGGGCTAAGGAGAAAAGGACTGGTCTGTTGCTCAGTGGAACATGGGAACTCCTGTTTTCAGATGAAAGTAAATTTTGCATTTCATTGGGAAATCTCGGTCCCAGAGTCTGGAGGAAGAGTGGAGAGTCATCAATCCAGGTTGCTTGCGGTCCAGCGTGAAGTTTCTAGTCGGTGGTGGTTTGGGGGCCGTGTCATCTGCTGGTGTTGGTCCACTGTGTTATATCAAGTCCAGAGTCAACGCAGCGTCTAGCAGGACATTATACAGCACTTCATGCTTCCCTCTGCTGACAAGCTTTATGGAGATGCTGATTTCATTTTCCAGCAGGACTTGGCACCTGCCCACACTGCCAAAAGTACCAATACCTGGTGTAATAACCACAGTATCACTGCGCTTGATTGGACAGCAAACTCGCCTGACCTAAACCCCATAGAGAATCTATGGGGTATTGTCAAGAGGAAGATGAGACCCCAGACCCAATAATGCAGACGAACTGAAGGCCGCTATCAAAGCAACCTGGGCTTCCATAACACCTCAGCAGTGCCACCGGCTGATCGCCTCCATGCCACGCCACATTGATAACACCTCAGCAGTGCCACAGGCTGATCGCCTCCATGCCACGCCACATTGATAACACCTCAGCAGTGCCACAGGCTGATCGCCTCCATGCCACGCCGCATTGATAACACCTCAGCAGTGCCACAGGCTGATCGCCTCCATGCCACGCCGCATTGATAACACCTCAGCAGTGCCACTGGCTGATCGCCTCCATGCCACGCCGCATTGATAACACCTCAGCAGTGCCACAGGCTGATCGCCTCCATGCCACGCCGCATTGATAACACCTCAGCAGTGCCACAGGCTGATCGCCCCCATGCCACGCCGCATTGATAACACCTCAGCAGTGCCACAGGCTGATCACCTCCATGCCACGCAGCATTGATAACACCTCAGCAGTGCCACAGGCTGATCGCCTCCATGCCATGCCGCATTGATGCAGTGATTCATGCAAAAGGAGCCCCGACCAAGTATTGAGTGCATATACTGTACATATTTCAGTAGGCCAACATTTCGGTATTAAAAATAATTTCTGAAATTGGGCTTATATAATATTCTAATTTTCTGAGACACTAAATTTTAAGTTTTCACTAACTATTAGCCATAAACATCAACACTAAAAGAAAAAAAATGCTGGAAATAGATCACTCTGTGTGTAATGAATCTATATAATATAGGAGTTTCACTTTTTTAATTGAATTACTGAAATAAATTAAGATTTTGATGATATTCTAATTCATTGAGAAATACTACTATCTCTGTTGAGAGGGATCGCACATGCTCGTCGTGCTCTACAGCTGAAAACAACGATTTGAGGCCTTTCGTTCTTGGCAATGGTGGTGGTCCTAGAGGCCAGACCCTAACCTAACGAACTTTTCTGACCTGTCTGATTGACAGGTTGTAATGCTGAAATAGGGGTTGTTGATGGACCAGCCCTAAAAGAAAAATAAACAGCCACCAATTTAATGCTTTGCCTGTATGGGATCCTCATCTCTTGTCCAAAGTGGCTACAATGAGCTTTGGAGGACCTGTCCTGTCTTGCATTACACATAGTTATGTAGTTAGTACTGTCGAAAAAAAGACATACGTCCATCAAGTTCAACCAAGGGATGGGAGAAAGGGAAGAGATGGGAGAAATTATAGCACTTTGTTTTACTTATATTGATGCCGAGGAAGGTTTAATCCAACTGGATCAACATTCAAAACAAAAATTCTACACATCACATAGGAGCTAATATTTTTTCGTTCTAGGAAATTATCTAAGCCTTTTTTAAAGCCATCTATTGTCCCTGCTGTGACAGCTCCTGCGGTGACTATTCCATAGATTCACAGTTCTCACTGTAAAGAAGGCTTGTCGCCTCTGCAGGTTGAACCTTTTTTCTCCAGACGGAGGGAGTGCCCCCTTGTCTTTTGAGGGGGTTTTACATGGAACAGGTTTTCACTCTATTTCTTGTATGTGCCATTCATATATTTATATAAGTTAATCATGTCCACCCTTAGTCGTCTCTTTTCAAGGCTAAATAGACAAACCATTGATGTGAATAAGAACTGTGTAATGCTTAATGTCCCCTGTGGTGGCGCTGCAAGGAAATTTAACACTTACTGTCCAGTTTCAACCCAGATTACAGATGATCGCTGGTGTCCCAGCAGAGGGACACTTTGTGATAAGTATATTGTCAAAGGACCCTCCCAACAAGTGGGGATTGTCCAAAGGAGAGAACACCTTTAAGTCTGTAACATGTTGAGGATGTGGCCACGTGGTTCTGGTTAGCCTATAAGCTGGGTAGGACTCACAACTACCATACAGACCATGACAAGCGGGAGTTCTGAGGGCCGCTAACAAGGTGCAAGAGTACCCACTGGCTTATTTCTCTACAGATATCAGCATTGGTAAATGCAACATACTGGAAGCACATGAAAAGTAAAAGTTATCTAGTTATCAGCATCTTTAGGTGATCTTAAAACCCGTCTACAGAAAACAAAACATTTAATAAAACACGTGCAGTAGGCGTTTTATGGGCATTAGACCAGTGGTAGGTCATGCATTGGTATAAAAATCTAAAAAAAAACAACACAAAAACAAACATCATCATACAACTGTTGCAAACTGACATTTCTTGCTACGGAGCTCAGTAGGAGTTCACAAGTCTAGTGTGAATGAATCTCAAACATTATAATGATATAGTAAAATGATACTTTAATGAGCCGCCTCTTGTAAATGTGCGGCTATCCAGTGTGACATACATACAGCAGGTTGTAAAAGATGGAATTACAGAACACACCCTACACCACTCAGTATGAGCAAGAGACCCAAGGGCCTCATCTATCAAAACTCTCTAAGGGCCTGTTCACATCACCGTTCATTTCCGTTCCGGGGTTCCGTCGGAGGTTTCTGTCGGGTGAACGCCGAAACGGAAAGTGAAACTGACAGCACAGCTTCCGTTTCAGTCACCATTGATCTCAATGGTGACGGAAACATCGCTAATGCTTTCATTTCGTCACCATTCCGGCTGGTTTCCAGTTTTCCGACGGAATCAATAGCGTAGTCGACTAGAGTTCAATGGTGACTGAAACGGAAGCTGTGCTGTCAGTTTTACTTTCCGTTGCGGGGTTCACCCGACGGAACCCCGGAACGGAAATGAACGGTGATGTGAACAGGCCCTAAGTTGTTGTTGCCATTTAGAGCTTAGGTTTTTTTTTTCCAGAGCAGTTTAACCCCTTAAGAGGACAACCAATTTTTGTATTTTTCCTCATTCCAAGGACCAGAATTATTTTTTTCCCTTGACATAGCCAAATGAGAGCTAGTTTTTTTGTGGGACAAGTTGTACTAGTTATGTTACCATGTAATGTACTGAGAAACGTTAGTTTTTACACCGTTCACTGTATGGTAAAAATGGCATTTTAACTTTATTCTGCGGGTCAGTACAAATACGGCGACACCAAATTAATTTAGCTTTTTTATATATTTAACTGAAGCAGCAATTCCAATTAGGTTTACTTTTTTATTGTTGACATTATTATGTGGAAAATGAGAAAAAGTGTTTTTTTTTTACTTTTACTTATTTTATTGTATTTGGTTTTAAAATGAATGACATTTTTTAAACTTTTTTTTTGTTTAGTTCCCTAAGGGTATGTTGACTGCGCCGTAAACCCCCGAAAAACAGCTAAAAAGTCATAGTCCGAACGCCTCCAAACATCTGCGCATTGATTTCAATGGTAAAAACGGTGTTTCGTTCCCACAGGGCGTTTTTTTACGCAGCCGTTGAACGTGTACAAAAACGCTCCATAAAAAAGAAGTGCATGTCACTTCTTGAGCCGTTTTTCATTGGGTCAATAGAAAAACAGCTCCAAAAACGGGCGTAAAAAACACATTAAAGAACGGTTGATGCAAAAAAAAATAAAAAAAAAATTGCTGAAAATCAGAGGCTGTTTTCCCTTGAAAACACCCCCGTATTTTAGGGACGTTTTTCTCGTTTGCCGTGTGGACATATCCTAAGGGGACTTTACCATGCGATCGTTAGGTTGCTCATGAAATACACTGCAAAACTTATGTATTGCAGTGTATTGCCTTTTTCTGTGCTCTACTATTAAGCCTTGCCTTTGGCAAGACTTAATAGTAGCACACAGAGGGCACACTTGGAGGCCCTTCACTAGGCCTTCGGCTGCCATGGCAACCAATTGGCACCACGCGCTTCCATTCCGGGGGAGGGCGATCAGGAGAAAGAGGTAGCCTCTATCTCAACGCTCTAATGCCGTTGGTCGCTATTGACATCTACATAAAATGTTGAGTAAGAATTGAGCTTTATAGAATTTTCTTTGACATTCATAGCGCTAAAGCTTAGTTCAGAATTTTGAGGTTTCCTGTGACCAAAAAGAAGTGCATTGTGGGAGTTTACAAGACCGTTACAAAGTTAGAGCTGAGCTTTGGAGCTAAACTGCTGTCTGTTCCCAAAGGCAACCAGCAGAACATAGAAAGCCGCTACACAATGAAGAAAACAACGCAAAATTGTTACTACATTTTAGGATGTCCATCGCTAGTCGTCGAAAGGCATAACAAACAATTTCGTCCAACTATTGGATGGAATAATTATATGAAAAACCACCCACCAGAAATGTGTCCAAGAAGGGACTAGATGGTCTTTTTGAGTACTTTGAAGTATTAGTTGTTCTTGGACTTGGCTGGTCATGACATTGGTCATTTAATGGTGAGGAATAGCATTCACATTGATCGATCATGTGTGTGGGTGCCGTGTATAGAATATTTGGACTTTATAGCAGGTCACACTTTAGAGAAGTTGGTGACTGTGCAGCATGTAGAGTAGCCCAACAAAAATCAAACACTGGTTTTCTAACAAATGGCTTTTACCAAATTAGAATATTTCACTACAAAATAACAGAAATCCATTATAGATGGTTTTTGGGAGGCAAAACCAAGACAAGAGGTACATTAGTCAAATTCCCAAACAAAACGTAATCAAACAGTGATGTGACAAAGCTAGGCTAGTGGATGCAATTGGAAGACGCAAACGTCCCACTTCGCCAGTCAGAATAGTCGAGAGGGCTGATGTGGCTGAATTTTCTAATACCTTACAGGCTTGCAGGAAGAAGGACGTTTCTCTAACTAGTTTAAGTGTGTCATGTGAGGCCTCTTGGTGCTTCTGATTGGTTGAGAAGACTAACTGAGGAGCAGGGCACTTGTTTGCATATAGCAAATACTTGATTTTGGTCCCCTCCACCCTGACCTGCACTTCTGGGAGCAGTTTACGGGTCCAATTTCACTTGCTTATAGATTTCCTAACTTGATGAAGCACTCCTGGTCACTTTCCGCCTGCTCCGTTTGCAAATATAATATAGACATATGTATTGAATAATCTCGTGATATATATTACGGAACGCCACTCCGTCCCGTACCACAGTGGGGGTCACGTGATCTTCATTCTGACTCCCTGTATCCTACAGCTTCTACTGTAGGGGCTGGAAGTTAGGCTCTCAATGCAAGTCTATAAGTGCCTTGATGTCAGTCTCATAGACTTGCATTGAAAGACTGACATTCAATTTCTACAGTAGACACTGTAGGATTTGGGTTGTCAAAGTACAGATAACGTGACCCCAAGGAGGCCCGGAATGAAACGGTGTACTGTGAAATACAGCACCAGGTAAGTCAATACACATCACTACATTACATTTGCAAAGTGCGGACGACGACCAAGAGTGGTTCTTTAAATGGCTCGGTCTTGAATGGACTCCCTCACCAACTACAGGACCTGAACGATACTGTAGTAGTCACTTGTAGTCATTTACTAGAATAGCCCATTAGGGGGGCTACACTGCAAACTTTACCCTTAACAGTCTTCTAAATCATCAGTTAGCCATGTCTAGGACTACACCACCTTGCACCATCACATCATTGCAAGCCTAAGACACTAGAAGAGCAAAACTATTGGTTAAATCTGGCAACCACAAATTTTAGCCAAAGTCTAACACTAAGCCAAGATGGGAAATAAAGCTGAACCGGGGAAGACAGGAATGTTGTGTAACTCTTATTCAATTAAAGTGCACCTCCGATTAAAAATGAAAACCTCAGCGTGCAATTAGATCCTCATGTCCAGTACTTTTATGGGGCCTTTCTCTTCATAGCTCAGCCGCTTGTGCTGCAGTTCTCTCTTTCCTAATTCACTAACAGGAAGTTATCATCATTGTCTGCCATGTTACAGATACAGTGGAGTGGCAAACCAGTCATGGTCACGGTTATCTCATTGTATTTGCTGCTCCTCTCGTACTCGGCTTTTTCCATCCGTCACAGAGAGGATAAATGGAGCGATAGTGTGCACGTGCGTCCACCTCTCTATTCAAATGGGGGACACGGGACCCTCATGATCGCTGGGGATCCCAGCGGTCAGACCCAGAGCACTCATATTTATCACCTATCCTGTGTGAGTTTCGCGGGACAACAGCTTGAAGTGCTATCCCAGGAGGTCCCTAAAGAATGAAGTTACAGATAAAGCATTGCTAACTTATTACGTATACATTCTACAAGTGCCATGGTCCTTGCGCCCTGATAGACCTCTCAAAGCTACATCCAGTAGAGATGACAGGGCACAGACTGGAATGCATTTTAATGGTCTTTCCTCATCTCTTGAAGAAGAAGAAGGGACATAGTTATCTGAAGGCCACTGCAGCCCCTTTATTCTAGCATCAATGGGGGTCACAGCGCATAATCCCCCACCAATACGAGCTTCTATCCAATACTCGGTACTTTAAAACGAAGATATAGCTGTTGGAAAAGAAACAGTAAACTAACATCCCTATACAGTAAGATTAAGGTTATACTGTGTTAAACTGATAAAATATATACAGCTCAATGATTCAGACAAGAGGAAATTTCCACTCACAGTTTTCGGCCACACTTGCTGTAGAGTTGACTGACATCATAACCTTCTGCGTTTCTTCTCTGCTCTTCAAAACATCCTACAAGACATAGAGTCTGTAAGAATGGTGGATAATCGTAGCTGCCATATGCTCTACCCTAAAGCCCACGCTGTACCTTCTCTGCAGAGACAATACTAATGTCACTTACAACGAGGTCTGCACGCACCCGTGGTTTCTGTCGGAACTGATGTCAGAGCAGCAAAAGCCACAATGAAGGAGGCCATGTGACTACGTCCCCCCTTCCATGTCACTGATATCAACAATCATAACTGGATCATATTAAGGGACTGTAAATCTATACCACAAATTGTCTTATGGGGAAAGACATTATTAAAATGTAGAAGTTTTCAGGAACCTATTTTTATTTTTTAAAGAAGTCTAGCCCGCAGTGTTATTGTTGCCGTCAAAGATACTGGAACTATGCCGGAAACCTGATGGATCCTATTATAAGTCAAGGGGATCCGTCAGAATTTTGAAAAAACACATTTATCATAGCTGCCATGTCAACTGCACTGAATACGGATTATCCCTGGCAACGTCCAGCAGTTGAGGATAAGGGCAGCGGTTTTACAATTCAAGGAGGCTGAATGGGTTAAAAAAAAAATGACCCCAATATTTCCTGAAATCGCCTGCCCTATGCATTATTAAAAAATATATTTTTCTTGTGAGCAGCTCTAGGTACAGACTTTGAATGATGCAGCTTATTGCCTATTTTCCAGCAAGAAGTCACAGCACAGGGTTGAACGGGTTGTCCCCTTTAGACAATTCCTACTTGTTAGAAAGGTCCCCTGACAATAAGAAAAACCCAAAGTTTCCCTCGCTGGGACCCCCAGCGATCAGCTGTAATCTGTGGGGGAACCTGGTAATAAGTGTTCTATTTCCCTGCAGCGCCACCACTGGAGAAATTAGTTTGCCGGGACATTTAAAAAACAGGCTGCGGGTAGGGGATGTGCTACAAGAGCAAAATAGGTCATATTAATAAATACCCCGCTGCTCCAGCGCCGATGCTCCTGTGGACTCCGATGTGCCCGTCTGTTTACTTTTACAGAAAGTGATGACGTTCGGTTCCATCCATGTGACCGTTGCACTGAATCACTGGCCTCAATTTTGATGTTGGCAAGATCAGTGTGTCGTTGCTAAGGCCAATGATTGGCTGCAGAAGTCACATGGATGGAACTCGACATCATCACTTCCTGTAAAGTAAACTGACAATAAGTTATCTGTGTAATACAGGACAGGACAGACACAGACAGAGACAGAGACAGAGACAGAGAGAGAGAGAGAGAGAGAGAGAGAGAAGGACAGGACAGAGAGAGAGAGAGAGAGAAAAGGACAGGACAGAGAGAGAGAGACAGAGAAGCGGACAGGACAGAGAGAGAGAGAGAGAGAGAGAGAGAGAGAGAGAAAAGGTCAGGACAGGACAGGACAGAGAGGGAGAGAGAAAAGGACAGGACAGAGAGAGAGAGAGAGAGAGAAAGAAAAGGACAGGACAGATAGAGAGATAGGACAGGACAGAGAGAGAGAGAAAAGGACAGGAGAGAAAGAGAGAAAGAGAGAGAGAAAAGGTCAGGACAGGACAGAGAGGGAGAGAGAAAAGGACAGGACAGGACAGAGAGAGAGAAAAGGACAGGACAGGACAGAGAGAAAAGGACAGGACAGAGAGAGAGAAAAGGACAGGACAGAGAGAGAGAGAGAGAGAGAGAGAGAGAGAGAAAGAAAAGGACAGGAGAGAAAGAGAGAAAGAGAGAGAGAAAAGTACAGGACAGGACAGAGAGAGAGAGAGAAAGAGAGAAAAGGACAGGAGAGAGAGAGAGAAAAATCACGGACACGCTCATTGAAGACAATGGTTTTCCATCGGTAGTATCCGTCGTGCGATGTAACAGTTTCCTCTAGTATTCCCGTTTTCTGCTCCTCTGATTGAGCAGAACGAAATACCACACCTCAGCATCGTCCAGGCCTTCCAAGCAATAGTATTATTATTGCTGATTTATGTAGCTCCATCCTATCCTGTGGCACAGTACAAATGAAATAAATACACAAAAACCCACATTTGAGTATGTATGAATGCATTCAGTAATAGATATGGAACAGCGAGCTCTGCTTGAATGAGCTCACAGTATAATGGTATTGGGGAGAGAGAGACCGTATGGTAAGGCTACTATAAGCTGAATGTAAGTTTTGAAGTGCCGGTTGTGCCAATGTGGAGCCAACCCCCTGAAAACAAGTAAATAAACCTGAACAAACTCCATGCTTCCGAATGTCAATGAACATCAACTCCCCTCCTACCTATACACGGTGCTGGAGGAACTGTGTAAACAGTGCTAGTATTTTCTCTATCAATATCTGTCACAACATTATGAAGCCAGACAGGCAGCTCGAACATCATTCAATATGCATGCCACATACCTTCTGGGTACTGTGTTGACTGTCATGCACATGCCACTTCTTGATCCTTGGGTTGGCAGACAACGCCCTCTTCTCCTCCCACTCATCCTCATAAATCTGGAGCTCCTCCAGCGTCTCTTCCCATGTAATTTGATGCCATGCATCTGTTCTCGTACCTGATATTTTAATATCCCAAACGTTCTGTGCCAACAGCTGCTGGCTCTCATGAGCCTCCGTCCTGGCACAAGTGGTCAGTTTATTTTCACTATTGCTTGCAGGAATACATTGCTGTGTACTTTGAGCCACTGAATAGGGATTTATTGAGTTCTGAAATAAAGGATTATCACAAAATAAGCTTTCATCTTCTACCTCCTCTTCTGAATATGAGGTATCATCACTTTCTTGGTCCTCTTCCAAGGTGGGAAGTTCCTTGTCCCTTAAAGGATCAACCTCAATGTGAGGTTTGGATTCCATCGTTCTGCTTCTCGGCGGACATTTCTCAGTATGATCGATCTCGTCTTGGAGATCCATCACACAAAGCTGTGCCTGTAGTAAGCTAGCCAAAAAGACATCCTGAGCAGGCTTGTTCTTGGGCAATGAGTTGACTGGGGACATGTTGGTGGAGTTATATAAGGCAGATGCCTGGTGATCAAGATGGACTTCCTTTTGATCATCTGAATACGCCTGGTCTCTAAAACAGTTCTCAGCCTTAATATCTGGGATGAAACCGAACTCTTTAATCTCTTTTAGATCTTTGCAAGCATGTTTGTTCGGCAAGGACCTCTCAGTCTTTGGGTCATGGTTCAACAAGTGACATAGATTGGCGTTAGCACCATGAGAAACCCTAGAAAATGTATCAGTTCCTATGTCAGGTCGAACGTAATATATCGGTAAGAGGTCATCATCCACCGAAAGCTGATGCTTTTCCATTTCACCCTGTTCATTTGTATTTTGAGGTTTCCAGTTTGACAAACAGAATATGGATTCCTAGAGTCCTGCACTAGGTGAATTCAAGTCTTTAAAGGCTGCGTAACCCGGCACTTCAAAGTCTTCTAACATCTGCCCTGGAAGACACGGGAATAAAAGCAAACAGTGAGAAAAAGTTAATGGTTAATCTGGCATAGCAAAACTAGCTATACAATGGTCATGTATGTAAAGACACACAGACAACACTGGGTGACGACTTCTTAAGGGCACTGTAATGGATCACACTAGTAGTAGAGGTCCAAGATAACCCCGGAACGGCTGAAGACAGCACAAAAAGCCTTGTAAGAAGAGGACAATTCAGGAACTTCTAGTTCAATATTTATTCTCTCATTTAAGTAAGAGACGCCTCTCAAAAAAATTTCTGCAGGCTCCTTGAGTATTTGCATAATGTGCCACTAGCAGCGAATTGAGGAAACACAGTGACTAAAAGAATTCCATTTCTGCAAAATACTACATGATAAGCAACTTAATATATCGGTCCCGCAAATAATGCATTAGTTGGGCCTTCAATCTGCAGAAATGTAACAAAAACTATCACTTCACAACCAATGCTTATATATATGACGCAGGGAAAAGAATGACTGCTAAGAAGTACACGTAGTGCCATAATCAAATCAGAGCATGAAAAAGTAAGAGGAGTTGATGTCTTGGAAGCGGGAAAAATGGGCAAGTGTAAGGATCTGAGTGATAAAGACGAAGGCCAAATTGTGATGGCTGGACGACTGGGTCAAAGCATCTCCAAAACGGCCGATCTTGCGGGGTGTTCCTGGTATGAAGTGGTTAGTACCTATCAAAAGTGGTCCAAGTAAGGACAACCGGTGAACCAGGGACAGGGTCATGGGCAATCATTGATGCGTGTGGGGAGTAAAGGCTAGCCAGTCTGGTCTGATCCCACAGAAGATCTACTATAGCACAAATTGTTGAATAAGTTACTGCTGGCTATGATAGGAAGGTGTCATCACAACTTTCTGCGTTTGGAACTGCGTAATGGACCCCTGTTCACCGGCTACAATGGGCACGTGAGGATCAGAACTAGACCACGGAGGAATGGAAGAAGGTGGCCTGAGGAATCCCGTTTTCTTTTATCATGTGGATGGCAGGGTGCGTGTGCGCTGTGGGGATGAGATAGAACCAGGATGTACTTTGGGAAGAAGACAAGCCGGCGGAGGCAGTATAATTCTCTGAGAAATGTCCTGCTGGGTCCTGGCATTCATGTGGATGTTACTTTGATACCTACCTCAATATTGTTACAGACCATGTACAAACCTTCACGGCAGTGCCCTCTTTCAGTAGGAAAATGCATCCTGCCAAACGGCAAATATTGTTCAGGAATGGTATGAGAAACACGACAACATCGTTTTGCAGGCAGAAAAAAAATATTTTGAACTGGCAGCGTTGTTTGAATGATTTTGTGTTGATTTTTTTGCCTACACCCTTTGAATATAATGCAAGGACCGCGGGAAAAAAAACACAAAAACACTCAGAAACTAGCGCCGTTTCTTTTTCAATCGGACGTCAGGGGTGGATACAGCTGGAAAAACATGCTGTTTTTTTTCCACGAGCAGCCAAAAGCCACCCGGGAACAAAATGCCTCGGCCTCCCATTGAAATCACTGGGGGGGGGGGGGGTATTTAGGCATATTTTTGGGCCTTTACTGATGCCAAAAAACGCTGAACTGACCCAGCGAGTTCAAGGTGTTGACTTCGCATCCAAATTCCCCAGATCTCAATCCGATCGAGCATCTGTGGGATGAGCTTGAAAAACAAATCCGATCAATAAGGGCTTAAAGAGACCCTGTCACCCCATTATAAGTGCCCTATCTCCTACACAAGGAGATGGGCGCTATAATGTAGGTGTCAGCAGTGCTTTTTATTTAAAAAAACTATCTATTTTCACCACGTTATTAGCGATTTTAGCTTTATGCTAATGAGTTTCTAAATGCCCAACTGGGCGTGTTTCTACTTTAGACCAAGTGGGCGTTGTACAGGGGAGTGTATGACGCTGACCAATCAGCGTCATGCACTTCTCTCCATTCATTTAGTCAGCGCATAGGGATCCTTTTAGATCCCTATGTGCTGTCTTATACTAACACATTAACGATACTGAAGTGTTTAGACAGTGAATAGACATTCCACGGGATGTCTATTCACAATCCCTGCACTTCGTTACTGTTTCTGTGGTAGATACAGCAGAGCAAGCGTAATCTCGTTGTAACCTGTCATTAACAGCGTGATTTCTCGAGATTACGCTTGCTCTGCTGCAAGTACCACAGAAACATTAACGAAGTGCAGGGATTGTGAATAGACATCCCGTGGAATGTCTATTCACTGTCTAAACACTTCAGTATCGTTAATGTGTTAGTATAAGACAGCACATAGGGATCTAAAAGGATCCCTATGCGCTGACTATATGAATGAAGAGAAGTGTATGATGCTGATTGGTCACTGATTGGTCAGCGTCATACACTTCTCTCCACAACGCCCACTTGGTCTAAAGTAAAAACACGCCTACTTAGGCACTAAGAAACTCATTAGCATAAAGATAAAATCGCTAATAATGTGGTGAAAATAGATTGTTTTTTTAAAAATAAAAAGCATTACTGTCACCTACATTATAGCGCCCATCTACTTATGTAGGAGGCAGGGCACTTATAATGGGGTGACAGGGTCTCTTTAAGTCCTGTAAATTATGAGGTGGGGCCCTTATTGATCGGATTTGTTTTTCAAGCTCATCCCACAGATGCTCGATCGGATTGAGATCTGGGGAATTTGGATGCGAAGTCAACACCTTGAACTCGCTGGGTCAGTTCAGCGTTTTTTGGCATCAGGATCAGCGCCAAAAAAATTTCCTAAATACCCCCGCCCAGTGATTTCAATGGGAGGCCAAGGCATTTTGTTCCCGGGTGGCTTTTGGCTGCTCATGGAAAAAAAACAGCATGTTTTTCCAGCTGTATCCACCCCTGAGTGTTTTTGTGTTTTTTTTCCCGCGGTCCTTGCATTATATTCAACGGGAGTAGGCAAAAAATTCAGAACAGAAGCGTTCAAACAACGCTGGCAGTTCAAAATATTTTTTTTCTGCCTGCAAAACTATGTAAATTACCCCTTTGTCGTGTTTCTCATACCATTCCTGAACAATATTTGCCGTTTGGCAGGACGTATTTTCCTACTGAAAGAGGGCACTGCCGTGAAGGTTTGTACTTGGTCTGTAACAATATTGAGGTAGGTATCAAAGTAACATCCACATGAATGCCAGGACCCAGCAGGACATTTCTCAGAGAATTATACTGCCTCCGCCGGCTTGTCTTCTTCCCAAAGTACATCCTGGTTCTATCTCATCCCCACAGCGCACACGCACCCTGCCATCCACATGATAAAAGAAAACGGGATTCCTCAGGCCACCTTCTTCCATTCCTCCGTGGTCTAGTTCTGATCCTCACGTGCCCATTGTAGGCGGTGAACAGGGGACCGTTACGCAGTGGTACTTACAGCAGAGCAAGCGTAATCTCGCGAGATCACGCTGCAGGTTACAGCGAGATTACGCTTGCTCTGCTGTATCTACCACAGAAACATTAACGAAGTGCAGGGATTGTGAATAGACATCGCGTGGAATGTCTATTCACTGTCTAAACACTTCAGTATCGTTAATGTGTTAGTATAAGACAGCACATAGAGATGTAAAAGGATCCCTATGCGCTGACTAAATGAATGGAGAGAAGTGTATGACGCTGATTGGTCACTGATTGGTCAGCGTCATACACTTCTCTCCACAACGCCCACTTGGTCTAAAGTAAAAACATGCCCACTTGGGCATTAAGAAACTCATTAGCATAAAGCTAAAATCGCTAATAACGTGGTGAAAATAGATAGTTTTATTAAATAAAAAGCACTGTTGTCACCTACATTACAGCGCCCATCTCCTTATGTAGGAGACAGGGCACTTATAATGTGGTGACAGAGCCTCTTTAACTGGTTGCCGACACAGGACGAGAATGCTCGTCCTGAGCGGTGAGTACTTGGAGCATTAGGACGAGCATTCTCGTCCTGTGTGACAGCCGTCTGTGCGCGCGATCGAGCGCGGGGCAACGGCTGTAATACACAGCCACGGCCCCGCTCTGACAGCGGAGAGGGGAGAAACAACATCTCTCCGCCGTTAACCCCTTGAATGCTGTGATCAAAGCTGATTGCGTCGTTCAATACTGAGGTATGCCCTAACAACTGCCTGTGTACGATCAGTACACAGGCTAATGTACTGGCATATAGATCTATGCCAGAACATTACAGTTACAAAATAAAAATAAAAATGATAAATCCCTTTATGGGATTAAAAAAAAAAAAGTTAAATGAATGTAAAAAAAATTAATGATAAATAAATAAATAAATAAAAAGTAAAAAAAAATACACAGAAACACATTTTTTTTATAATAAATAAACTTTTTAAAATATAAGTCCCAAAACATGAAATAATATAGACATATTTGGTATCGCCACGACCGTAACAACCTGTACAACAAATGTATAACATTATTTATGATGATCGGTGTATGGTGTAAAAAAAAACAACTTAAAACTGCTGCGGAACTGCTTTTTTCTGCATTTTCACCAAAATAAAAATGTATAGAAATTAAACGATAATGTATTTGTACCAAAAAATGGTACGTACATAAAGTACAACTCGTCCCGCAAAAAACAAAGTCTCACACAACTACGTCGTACAAAAAATAAAAGCGTTATGAGCGTCGGGATGCAAAGAGGGAAATGTAAAAAAAATTGCTCTGTCCTCAAGGCCAAAATTGGCCTTGTCCTTAAGGGGTTAAAGGATCTGCTGCTGCTGTCTCGGTGCCAGATACGTTGAGTCCATGTGTTAATGACTCAGGGCTGTTTGGCGGCATGAGGGAAACATGCGTAATATTAGACTAGTGGTTTTAAGGTTATAACAGGTGTGTGTGTAGATATAACTATATCTGAACTTAAAACAGCAATTTCCCTATCCCTGATGGAAAATATATTATATACACACAGGCATAATGCATCTAAACTAGTGGAGAGAAACAGTGGAGTAGTTGTCCAAAGCAAGTAGTCAGATCGACCTCCTTCAGTTTCCAACCTGGCATAGAGAAGTGACCGCAGGAATCTGGGTGCGATGGTCAACGGCTCCTCTTCTTTCCTGCACTTTATACATGAGACCCTTTATCTGCAGCCCGCTGCGGTGACCTCTGGCAGCTTCAGTAAATGTGTAACAGGAAACGTTCAAGTTCAACCTTCAAGCTGCGCTACATTATATAACTCTCTCCCTGGTAACAGAAATAATACTCGCCCCCAGAAAAGTCACAACAATACCGGGTGTACTGACACAACCCCTGATCTACTGACCAGAAATGACAGGCCACTGAGGCCGGACATGTAACTCACAGGATGGGGTTTCTTCCATCACTTTTGATGATGCGGTATCAGCAGATTGTCCAGCTGCATGGGCCGAGAGATTCAGTGTCAATATATTGGGTGAACGCAGTGCGATACTTTCATAGCACGCTATTCAGGAGACATACTTGCCAACGTACTTGTGCCAATAGGTCTGTAAGACAAAATTACAGGAGCCATGCTGTATACGGTGTGTGAATAACCAGTCCTCCCCCACTGGATACAATGGGAAAACTCGAATATTCTGTTACACTTTCTGGATGACCATGGTGACAAACATGGTGACGCCTGCTCGAGTGAGCACAGTAAATATCCATAAAATCGATCTATCAAATAAAAACTGTAACACAAAAGAAATTGTTAACATACCTAAGAAGGTCATACGAGATTAGAAAACATGGCTGCTCTGTTCTAGAAACATGCGCTGTGCCTGGTAGTGCAGCTCAGGCCCATTCACTTGAATAGTGAATGGGCCTGAGCTGATCGCTGGGTGTGTTACATGGGTGTGATGATCGGGAACGAGTATTTGAAAACGCGCTCATTCACCGGATCGCCGGTCCGTATTCAGGTATGTACGTGGGTGTCTATGCAATATAACGTCATTTTTCTACTCAGGATCTTTTTAGACCAAATACGTGAATGAAAACATCCCTCTGCCCACACGAGACACATAAGAGGGAACGTACGATCAATTTTCTTCTGCTGTAACTTGTCTCTTCAGCTCCCGCTCTGAATCACCGATGCACTTGCTAAACTGGAAATTACTGCAGTGCGAGACAGTGTTTGTGTCTTGATTTAAGGCCTACCGTCCTGGGGCTAGATTTGTGGGGACTTCCTGGGATTGTCATGGCAGACAATTTCTTTATAAGCACTGGCAATGTGTGAGTTATTCACGCTTATTTAGTGCTGGACGGGCCTTAGCTTTGCAACAGGTTGTAAAGAGACAAGGGGCTACATTCAAATCTAATTATCTACACAAAGATCTCACAGTGCCACAGCTGTTCACACCTGGTATTGAAGCTCAGCTCCGTTCACTTCAATAGAGATGAACTGCAATACCAGATACAACCCCTGGACAAGCGTGGCGCTGTTTATGGAAGAAATCAGTCATGTTTTTCTAATCCTCTACAATCTCTAAGAGATGATAAGACTATCTATCAATGTTTCTTTAGTGGTTCACTGTTGTTTGGTATTGTACTTGGTCCATGATACCCGCCCTGATAGCTGGTACAGCCATGTGAAAATTGCCACGAGTATATTGGGTATAAATCAGTAGACAAACAGAAATGCCGCTTTGACTTTTGTCTGTCAGGGGAAGGTGTTAAATGTGATGTAAATGGGCAGTAGCGTTATAAAGGCTGCTAGAGCTGTTCCACCCAGTCTACTTCTTCCACATGAACAGGAAAACCTCAGTTTGGTTATTATATATACAGCTCTACCATGCAAATCCTCACCACACTGGGTTACCACAATGTACAGGTGTGCAAGGCAGGAAGCCGATGTCATTCAGTAGAAGAGGCTTAGAAATCCTCCAGAATAGACTGGTAAAACATGCTGAGATGTGTAGTTCTACAAAATAAAAACGCCCATTATATAACCATTCACCTCCCCGCTCCTCTTCTCCCCTCAGAATGACGCGGCTCATACAGTGTGCTGACACCAGGCAGCCTCAGGACGTTGTATGTGACGCTGCACTGATGACGTTGAGTGCTCCTCCACATATAAGGCCCTGACGCTGCTCGGCATCAGTACGCTGTATGAGCTCAGCATGCTGAGGAAACCTACGGCGGCCCGGAGGGGAGAAGAGGAGCGGTGAGGTGAGTATAACTTTTTATTTTTATATTATTACTGATTAGAAAGGGGAATGGATGGCGTGCGGCCGCAATCGTTGCATCACAATTGTGGCGCACAGTTCGTGGAAAGATGTGACACATTTGTTGAGAGGCGTTCGCCTCTTAATAAAAGTGTTGCCTCTTTTTCCAAATTTCTTTATATTTAGGCCCCATGGACACGAACGTGCTTTTGCGGCCGCAATTCCCCCGAAGATCCACGGGAGAATTGTGGCCTCATTCATTTCTATGGGACAATGCACACGACCATAGTTTCCACGCGGCTTGTACAGGTGAAGCACATTGAAACCATCTGCTTCATCTATACAAGCCGAGCACCCAGAAACCGGCAATTCTAGTAAAGCTGCCAGCTGTTTTATTGCATGGCACACTACCGCAGAACAGCCGCAAAGTATATGTACACCCTTAACCTGACCACTCTATCCCCAGCTCTCCCACAATCCCAGCTCTCCAATATGTCAGAGCACCAGACCAACCCTTCCCCACCTCTTCCATATACCAGAAAACCCTTTCGGAGTTCTCCTTTAACCAGTATACTCCTTTAGCATTACCACGTGTCAGGCCACTCCAGTACGGAAATAGAAAGTGTGGCATGCTCCAGCGCGCGCTGTATTATAAAGCTATTCTCCCCTAGAAGTATTGCTTAGAGGAGGGAATACGGTGCCTCATGGAGCATCAACATGGCTTGCCTACGGGTCCATATTCCAGGCCAAAGGTCATGCACCGCTGTACATAGGGCAAAAACATTTAGTGCCAGTTATGTAAAGATATTGAACAAATACAGCTTACCTAAGGAAAATGAAGTACTCACAAGGATGAAGGAATCGCTCTACTAGTGATCACTATGGCGAGTTCTAGCGCTCTGTATGCAAGGAACAAGTGCACCCAGTAGAGGAAGGGACTGTCCAAACTCGGACTCCTATACTGTGCGTTACCACACGGACCACAGCAGTGAGACAACAGAATGAGGTCTTGTCCTGCGGTCTCATGGGTTACAGTCCCTGGACTGAAAGACGTTCTAGTATCTGGCAAAAAGGAACGGTGTCATCTTACTGGAGCCAGTGGGACGCTTTCTAGTTGATATCTACAGAGGTAAAGAGGACCTGATGACTGTGTAAAACATATTGTCCGTCAGCAGCCAGCTATGTAGCGGGCGTCAATCTGACAGGAAACCAGCTCACCTCCAGAGGAAGTGCATCATCCTCAGCGCTCATGATTCTGCCAGGTACAGGAAATCTATGCACTTAGAAAGGGAAGACGGTCTGTGACTTCATGTTTCCACATTCAGCACAGTACTGCCTGGCAATATAATAAAGCCTTAGTGATTCATACTGCCCGGCACAGGGTTCACTGAGGTCCCTAATGTTCACTTTACAGTTCTAAATAGGAAATCAGTCGAAGCAAAAATCTAAAATACAGCTCTGCCCCAGTTTTCACAAGAAAAGGTTCACCTCTACAAGGACATGGGCAGATGACAGCGATCCGCTGTATTCTGAGGGGAACCCAGCATCAAGTGTTCAAATTCCATACAGCACCACCACAGGAGGAATGAAGCATTACACGTTGCCCATTGAGATCAGTGGGTTGTCTGTGTAATGAGTGAATGGATGTACTGTGTCCTGCAAAAGAAGAGTTGCTACTGTAGTCAATCTTTGCTATGGCTAACACACGGGGTCCTTAATGTGAGACCCTCTTTATTATCTTAGGGCTCATTCACACGAACGTGAATCTCGTCCGTGTGACGGACGTTAAAACAACGGCCGTCACACGGACACATGTATTTCAATAGGGCCGTTGTTTCAACTGAGCGTGTGAACGGTCCATGGAAAAATAGGACATGTCCTATTTTACTGTGTGTCACAGATCCCTCGATAAGACTCTAGTCTGTGGGGGATCCGTGACAACGCGTCCTGCAAGGGTCCACCTCAGACGTGGAAAACGGCAAGTTTTCACGTCCGAGGTGGGCTAAGTTCGTGTGAATGTAGCCTTAAATAGGGTATTTTAATAAGGAGTTTAATATTTTATTGTATCTGAAGCTCCGCATTTAGGGTCACTTCACTAGATTAAGAAATATTTTTATATTGGGCCCGGTTCACATCACGTTAGTGATGTATGCCGAGAAAAGCTTCCAGTGTACATGCTAAAGGTATCCATAGGGCTTAAAACTGACAGAAGTCCAAAAAATTTCCTTTTGGTCTCAGTTGGGCCAGTATATGTCGATATACCAGAAAAAAAAGAAAGATGTGGAATAGCATAGAAGACTACGCTATCCCATACAGAAGGTATACAAAAATAAAAAATATGCTGTGCGATATGCGGTTTTGGTTTTTACAATGGGAGCCTATAGACGATGTATCCCACTGTATGCCTATACAGTGGGATACGTTGCAGCCTTCTATCAGATGTAGAGGTCAAGAGCTTTTCCCGGTGAATAAGTCCAACGACCTTTTACAATCTTAAGTGATTCGAGAAATAGGAACAGACTTTGCAGCGAAAACCGCGTTGGAATCGGTGATAAAAAAAAAACAGCCCAAATCTATCCTCATTGATTTTAACGGACCTGTTTTTCCTGGGCGGTTTTTAGACCGCTGGAAGAACAAAAAAGCGTAATGCCCTATCTTGGAAGGGTTTCCGCCTCTGAACTTCCATTGAGACCAATGAGAGGCAAAAAAAACAAAAAACGTGCTGCTCGTTTGGAGCGTGTTCTGCATTTGATTAAGGCCTCTAAGCACACGACGGAGTGTTGTTTACTGTCCACAAACACAGATCCGTAGTCATCCGCAAATACGGTCCGTAGTGCATCCGTATTTAGGGATCTGTAAAAAAAAAAGGGAGGCTACAATGGATGTCGCCAACATCTCCCAACCACTTCACAAAGGTCACATGATCGCTCATGCGTGATTTTCTTGGGGAATCCCTTGACGTCGCATAGCAACGCATCTGCAATTACGGACGGCCACGGATGCCCATAGACTTCTATGGGCGAATCCGTGCCGCAAATGCGGACAAGAATAGGACATGTTCTATAGTTTGCGGATCATTTCTACGGCCCAGAAACACAAGTAAATATACAGAAGAGTGTACATGGAATATAGAAATGAATAGGTCCACAGATTATCCGTAATTACGGATAAAAACTACGGTTGTGCGCATGGGGCCTAAAGGAGTTTTCCATAATCATAACTTTTCACCTATCCACAGGATAGGTGGTGATCATTTTCTGATCGCTGGGGGCCCCACCACTGGGAACCCCACTGATCATGAGAATGAGGGTCCCGAACCCCCTGTTTATCCTCATTGCCTGAAGGAACTTTGAGGCAGACTTTTTTCTGCTTTGCAAATTACACCGTCTGCACATACCCTTAGGCGAATGATTTGCTGATGACTTGCGGATCCGTATTTGCGGTCAGCAAAAAAACGAAAACGGTCATGTTACAGATCTGGGTCTATTAAATGGTCAGCTTATGTGAGGACACTAAAGAGGAAACATCAGATGACTAAGGCGAAAGCATCAATACAACCTAAACAGCTTTGGACCTGTCAATCCCTGGGAGTGCTTAGTGCACATTAGTGTTACAGCCGCCTGTTCATTCAGAATCAGCTTAAGCCTCTCCTAAAGGAGCAGTAACCACCCTTCCCACTGACTCAGAAGCCAGGACTGTGATACACCTTTAAGAGCTATTGTCTATGGATTTCATTCCCTCCTCTATTTCCAGACCTGAGCTATCCATACAAGAGTATCCTCCTACCTGACCTCTTTCCTAGTCTTCCACGGTCTGTCACCCTTCACTGGATACTGAAGTCGTCCAAGCAGTGGAGACGGACCTGAGCGGATGAGATCCAGGTGCTGTGAGGCTGCCGGATGATGAGAGTTGGGCTCCCAGCAGTCTTGTGGGCAGGAAGCTAGCACACTGCCTGCTGTTCTTGGCAAGCTGGCGGCCTGGCCGAGCACAATGTTCAGGGTGAAAGGGGAAGTGGCATTTCTTTCAATTGGATGTAAAAGGAAAATAAGAGGCCTGTGTAGGCGACTCAAGGTAGACGTGCAGAGTTTTAGTCAGATCCACCGTCACCAGCACCACTGGAGTTAAACACCAAGAAAAAATATGTTCTTGAATTCATTCCAATATTATTAATCAGCAAATAAATTCATATTAAGATCAGTTTAACCCGTCGAGGACGCAGCTATTTTCTGCCTTGAAGCAACAGCGATTCTTTTTTTGTAGTGTTTTTGCGTCACTGCGTTCCCAGAGCCATACGTTAACGTTTTCATTCTTCCGTCTTTGTAGCCGTACGAGGGCTTGTGTTTATTGCGGGACAAGTGTTTTTTTTTTTAATGGCACCCTTTTGGGGTACATTCAATGTATTGAAAAAAATTTGTTGTGCCGTATACGTGATATATCTTTATTCGATGCGATGATGGCGATATCAAATGTATATAGTTCTTTTTAGGTTTTGCTACTTTTGCTCACAAAAAAAAACACTATAAAGGAAAAAACATAATAAATATCATTTGCTTTTGTGTCGACGTAGTCCCATCAATTTCTGTTGAGGATTTTCACGGCAGATGTCACTCAATGTAGAGGGGTGAAATCAGCAGTGAATCAGCAGCAAAATCTGCACGTTACACATGCAGATTTTTCGGTCCCGTGTGGACTTCTAATGACTGTGGAATAAGAGTCAGCGAGATCGTATATCTCCATAGAATCGCAACATGCAATGCTCGACAGTTCCTGCTCTAGCCATACTCTCAGGGTATGTTCACACGCACTGTTTTCAGACGCCGTTTTACTCCTCGAATTACGCCTGAATAAAACGGCTCCATTACGCCTACAAACATCTGCCCATGGCTTGCAATGGGTTTTACGATGTTCTGTTCAGACGAGGTGTAATTTTACGCGTCGCTGTCAAAAGACGGGGCGTATAAAGACGCCTGCGTCAAAGAAGTGCATTTCACTTCTTTGGACGTTTTTGGAGCTGTCTTTCATTGACTCCATTGAAAAACAGCTCCAATTATGTCCGTAATGGACGCCGCGAAAAACGCGAGTACTTGCAAAAACGTCTGAAATTCAGGAGCTGTTTTCGCCTGAAAACAGCTCCGTATTTTGAGCCGTTTTTTGTTAAGCATGTGAACATAGCCTAAGAGTAATACTAATATGGTACAATCCATCTAGAAGTTATCTGATATACATCGACCCTGGAACCCCTGCAAAGAAGCACAGCCTTCGAGCTATTAAAGGGGTTGTCCAGTCATAAGAAATTGATGGCCGATCCTCAAGATAGGCCATCAATATCTGATCAGTGGGGTCTGACTACCGTCGATCAGCTGTTCTGAAGGGGCCGGTCATACCTTATCTCGCACTGTGAATTGCCGATACGCTTGTAACGACGGTTCACAGTATCACAGCCTTCACTCTTCAAGTGAGGCCTCATACACACACCCGTAGCCGTGTGCACCATCCTTGATTACGGGCACGGATGGCCACGGACTGTCACCTGCATTTGCGGGCCGTGTTCCCATTATAAAGTATAGGAGCACGGTCCACAAATTAAAAAAAATAGGACATTTTTTGCGGGTCATTTCTACGGCCCGGAAACTTACCCGTAAATATACGGGAAGGTGTCCGTGGGCCATAGAAATGAATGGATCCGTATGTTTATCTGCAATTATGGATCCGTAATTATGGATAAAAATTACGGTCGTGTGCTTGGGGCCTGAAATGGAGAAGGCTGTAATGTAATACTACGAACTGCCGCTACCAGTGTTTCGGCGATTCCCAGTACGAGCAGTGGGAGGGGTGAAGGGGAAGCAGTGCCGGATCCCTTTCAAAACTGATCGGCGGAGGTGCTGAAAGTTAGACCCCCACTGATCAGACATTGCTGGACTATACGGAGGATAGGCCAATAATTTATTTTGACTGGACAACCCCTTTAAAGAGGATCTGTCACCTCCCTTGACATGTCTGTTTTAGTAAATACTTGCATACCCCATAAAATAACAATTCTGAAGCATCTTTGCTTAGAGCGCTGTGTTGTGCTGTTCCTCTGTTATTCCTTCTGGACATGTAAGAGTCAAGTGAGAACAGAGTGTTACCCTTCCTCTTGTCAAGAGAGGTGGGTTCCTACACAGCCCGACATTGACAGCAATGATTGGACAATGTCAGACTGTAAGCACTTGCTCCTTTGACAGGATAAATGATAACACACACACAGTTGTCATCAGATGTATACATTGCTAGAAGTAATAAGGGTGTATTCCCAGGAGTAAGTTTTGTTGCAGTTTTTAAAGTGAGTGTTATAATTGTGGCAAAACCTTGTGGTTTTGCCTCCATTACGAAAAATTTGGCAAACACCCAGAGAAAACAAAACATCTCATGTAAACACACGTTTATTTCTTCTAGAAATGTATACATCCGATGACAACTGGGTGTTACCGTTTCCCTTGTGAAAGGGGCGTGTCCTTACACATACTAAAGTTGTCCAATCAGTGCTGCCAGTGTCAGACTGTGTAGGAACAAACCTCTATTGACAAAGGGAAAGGTAACCCCCAGTTCTCAACTCATTTATACATTTTCAGGAGGAATAACAGAGGAACAGCACAACACAAAGTTCTAAGAATAGATGCTCCAGAAATAGTTCGTTTATGGAGAAGTATATACTAAAACAGAAGAGCTGACCACTTTGTGTTCTTAATAAATGGATGTAGAGCTAATCTCCAGCATCAGACCATCCAGAATTGCAGGAATAATATCTCCTTCCCTTCTAATCCATATAAAACTGTAGACTGATTCAGAATACATATTACCTTTAACCCATTTCCGCCCAATCACGTACAGTTACGTCATCAGCGCTAATGTGTTAGCGCCTTCTCACGTAACTGTACAGAAGCTGAGCCAGCACCATCACCAGCGGGTATCAGCTGTATATTACAGCTGACATTCCGCTGTAACGGCCAGGACTGAAGCTAGCCTCCGATCCTGCCGATTAACCCCTTAGATGCAGAGATCAAAAGCGATCGCTGCATCTATTTGGTTTCTAGCCTGTCGGCACCCCTGAGCCACGGTCACCGTTATGCCGGTGGTTGCTATGGCAACCGGAGGGCTAACAATGACATCCTGGTCTGCCAAGTACAGAAGCCTTTTAGGCCCCGCCTGGAGGCGGGGCCTAAAAGGCTTACTATCAGGGCCAAGAAGATGGCCTGCACCATCATCCGCGGGTGTGAGCTGTTTGTTACAGCTGACACCATGATGTAACGTTGCTAGCATCCGATCCGGCCGATTAACCCCTTAAATGCAGCGATCAAAAGTGATCACTGCATCTAGGTGGCTAGATCGCACCCGATGGTTGCTATGGCAACGATCGGCACCCGCGGAGGTGCCGATGGTTGCTATGGCAACTGGAGGCCTAACAATGGCCTCCTGGTCTACCTAGTACGGAAGCCTATTAGGTCCCGCCCGGAGGCGAAGCCTAATAGGCTTTCTGTCAGTGAATAACGGACAGGTCTAATACACTGAACTGTAGGTAGTGCAGGGTATTAGAATAGCGATCAGATTTTCATGCCTTCAAGTTCCTTAGTCGGCCAAAAAAATAAATAATAGAAAGTTAATAAAAATGTTGTCAAAAAGTTTCAAGTTAAAAAAACAATAACTGCCTTTTTCCCGTAAGTCTTTTATTATAGGAAAAAACTGAAAACATTAAAAAAAGTACACATAATTGGTATCGCCGCCTCCGTAATGACCCAAATTATAAAAGATATCACAATATTTTCCCCGCACAGTGAACACAGTAAAAAAAATAAAAAACAATTCCAGAATCGCTGTTTTTTGGTCACCACCCCTCCCAAAACAGAATACAAAGTGATCAAAATGTTGCATGTACCCCAAAATTGTACCAAGAAAAACTAAAGCCCGTCGTGCAAAAAACCAGACCTACCGCAGCTTTTTTGACGGAAAAATAAAAAACGTATGGCTCTCAGAATATGGTGATACAAAAAGTTTAAAAAAAAGTGATTTTGTTGTGCAAACGCTGTAAAATATAAAAAAAACTATATACATATGGTATCGCCGTAATGGTATCGACCCGGAGAATAAAGTAAATATGTCATTTCTAGCGAAGGAGAACACCGTTGACAGATTGTCCTGCAACAAATAAGCCCTCACACGGCTCCGGTGGTGAAAAAATAAAAAAGTTCTGGCTCTCAGAATATGGCAATGCAAAATGTGCAGAGCATTCCAAAAGCGGATAAGATCGGGCACCATTTATAAGTGCGACACCGGCCACACATTTGCGGATTATTATTCATTTACCGCATTATTATACCCTCTTAGGCCTCATGCACACAAACTTATTTTTTTGCTCCCCGTAAATACTGGCGTAAATACGGGTCCTTGGTCACACGTATTCGGCCCGTATTGCACCAGTATTTATGAACCCGTGCTCTAATCGGCAGCCCCTTCTCTCTATCAATGCAGGATAAAGAGAAGGGGCATCCCGTTCCGAGGTAAAAGTAAAAGAAATTCATACTTACCCGGCCGTTGTCTTGGTGATGCGTCCCTCTTTCGACATCCAGCCCGACCTCCTTGGATGACGCTGCAGTCCATGTGACCGCTGCAGCCTGTGATTGGCGTCATCCCGGGAGGCCAGACTGGAGGAAGAAGCAGGGAGTTCTGGGTAAGTATGAACTTCTATTTTTTTTTACACGTTTATTTATATTGTGATCGGAAGTCACTGTCCCTGGTGCTGAAAGAGTTACTGCCGATCAGTTAACTCTTTCAGCACCCTGGACAGTGACTATTTACTGACGTCGCCTAGCAATGCTCCCGTAATTACGGGATCCCCACAGACTTCTATGGGCCTGCACGTGCCGTAAATTACGGCCTAAAATAGGACATGTTCTATATTTTTCAACGGCGTACCCGTGGCCAATAGAAGTCTATGGGCCCGTAATTACGGGCGTTTTTACGTTCGTGTGCATGGGGCCTTAGGCTGGGTTCACACAGAGTTTTTTGCAGGCGGAAATTCTGCCTCAAAATTCAGTTTGGACGTTTGAGGCAGATTTTCCTCTCCCTGCACGCCGATCTTCGCAGCGTTTTTCACCCGCGGCTGTTCAGGGCCGCGGGCATAAAACGTCACAAAATAGTCTTTCTCTGCCTCCCATTGATGTCAATGGGAGGTCAGAGGCATAAACGCCCGAAAATAGAGAATGTCCCTTCTTTCTCCCGTGAGACGGTTTCACCGCTCGCGAGAAAAAGACGCCTCCCATTGCAATCAATGGGAGGCATTTTCGGGCCGTGTTTGACGAGTTTTGCGGGCGAGGTTTCCGCGTCATAAAACTCGTCAAAAAAACTCAGTGTGAACATAGCCTAATTATACGCTGATGTACTCCGCACAGATTACATATACCCCCCACATAAACTGAAATACCAGCAATACCCCAAACAGAACTTCCAAGTAAAATCTGCGCTCCAAAAGCCAAATGGCGCACCCTCCCTTCTGAACCCTACAGCATGCCCAAATAGCAGTTTACCTCCACATATATGGCATCGCCATACCTGGGAGAACCCGCTTAGTTTACGAGGTATTTGTCTGCAGTGGCACAAACTAGGCCCCAGATATTGGGCACTAAAATGGCATATCAGTAGAAAATTGCCATTTTCACATTGCACCATCCGCTGAGCGTTCATTTCTAATAAATTAAAAAAAAACAAAAAACTGTGGGGTCAAAATGCTCACTACACCCCTTAAAAAAATGCCTTGAGGGGTGCAGTTTCCAAAATACAGGTCACTACTTGGGGTTTATTTGGGGTTTATTTTACTATTTTTCCTCAGAGCCCTGCAATTGTGGGTTACTACTGCGAAAATTGTGCTCTTTCACTCCTAAGCCCTGTCATATGTCCATGCAAATGATAAATGCCTTGAGGGTTATCTTTTCCAAAATGGGGTCTCTACTGTACTTTGGTACCTCATGGGCTCTGCAAACGTGACATGGCGCCCGTACACCAATCCACCAAAATCTGAGCCAAATGGTGCTCCTTCTATTTTGCGCTCTATCATGTGCCTAAACAACAGTTTAGGGCCACACATGGGGTATTGCCGTTTTTTTCTAATATTACCCCTCGTGAATATAACAAATTGGGAGCTAAAACTACATATTTTTGGAAAAAATTTAATTGTTCATTGTCACTGCTTAATTCTAATAAAATCTAGGAAACCCTGTGGGGTCAAAATGCTCACTACACCCCTATATGAATGCCCTGAGAGGTGTAGTTTCCAAAATGGAGTCACTTCTCAGGGGTTTCTACTGTACTGGTACCTCAGGGGCTCTGCAAATGCGACATGGCGCCTTAAAACAAATCAAGCAAATTCTACATGCCAAGAAGCGCTCCTTTCTTCTGAGCCCTGCCGTGGGTCTAAACAGCAGTTTATAACCACACATGGGGTATTGCCGTGCTCAGGAGAAATTGCTTTACAAATTTTGGTGTGCTTTTTCTCCTTTATTCCTTGTAAAAATTTGAAATTTCTATTTATTTATTTTTTTCATTTTACAGACTAATTCAAATAAATTTAGCAACAAAAAAACCTGTGGGGTCAAAATGCTAACTATATCCCTAGATACATTCCTTCATGGGTTTAGTTTCCAAAATTGGGTCACTATTGGGGGCTTTCCACTGTTTTGCCACCACAAGACCTCTTCAAACCTGACATGGTGCCTAACATATTCTAAAAAAAAAAAGGAGGCGCCCCAAAATCCACTAGGTGCTCCTTTGCTTCTGAGGTCTGTGTTTCAGTCCATTAGAACACTAGGGCCACATGTGGGATATTTCTAAAAACTGAATCTGGAAAAATAAATATTGAGTTGCGTTTCTCTGTTAAAACTTTGTGTTACAGAAAAAAACGTGTTACAAATAAATTTTGGCAAAAAAAATGAAATTTGTCAATTTCACCTCTACTTTGCTTTATTTCCTGTGAAGCGCCTGAAGGGTTGAAACACTTTCTGAATGCTGTTTTGAATCCTTTGAGGGGTGCAGTTTCTAAAATGGGGTGTTTTATTGGGGTTTCAATTATATGGGCCCCTCAAAGCCACTTCAGAACTGAACTGGTCCTTGTAAAAATAGCCTTTTGAAATTTTCTTTCAAATGTGAGAAATTGCTGCTAAAGTTCTAAGCCTTGCAACGTACTAGAAAAATAAAAGGACGTTCAAAAATGATGCAAACAAAGTAGACATATGGAATACATGAAATAGTAACTATTTTGTGTAGTATTACTGTCTGTTTTACAAGTAGATACATTTAAATTGAGAAAAATCATAAGTTTACTGTTCACAAATAAGCAATGAATTTATCTACCACATTTTTCCTCTAACATAAAGTCCAATATGTCACAAGAAAACAATCTCAGAATCGCTTGGATAGGTAAAAAGCATTCCGAAGTTATTACCACATAAAGTGACATGTCAGAATTGAAAAAATGGGGCTGGTCCCGAAGGCCAAAATGAGCTTGGTCCTGAGGAGGTTAAAAACTGAACAGGACTTCTAACCGACTGCCGTAAGAAATAGTAGGACAGTACCCGTAAATTTGTCTAATAATGACTCACCAATCCATATCATATTCACTACTGCAAAGCATCTGGCAAAATGGTAAAAATAGTACCGGCCGTTGTAAGATCTTCATTTATGGCGGCTGATGAATAGTCCTCATACAAGTCTGACCACTATAGATATATGAGATGTGCATTACACACAGCAGCTGGGGCAGAGCTCTATACAGTCACTCCTTTGTTCATGCACAGGGCAGGCTCCACGTTACTATGGAAGTAATTGGATTCTGTCCGGAAAACCACATACAATCCTAGTATCAGACCCCAAGCCCATACAAGATCAGACTGTAGCTTCCGGTCTCAATAGAACATGCTGGTGCCTGGATCTCAAGTAGACGTAATGCTGGAAGCACCAGCATCATACGTACTAGGACATGTAGCAACAACATTCACATTATATATGTATGTATATATCTCTCAGGTAGATGTGCTGACAGATATTGAAATAATCTCTATCAGCAGTCCATTAAAGCCACCGCTCCCCCGACCGCAGCATTAGTCATGGAGATCGATCATGCCAGGACCTCAGACTACTGCTTCCACATAGTGGCAATACGGGAAGAGAAGTAGTCTATACTATGCGGACTCCTTTAATCAGACGGCCACACAGAGTTAGAGGGCACAGATAGTGATGTGATTCACCAGGGTCTTCCTGGCCGCTCTTTACTGTAGCCAGGAGCCGGTAAAGGATAAAATGATGGAATGGAGAAGAGGCAAGTGGTTATTATTTTTATGCCCCCACCAGTGCTTATTAATATATACCGACGCGGGAACCAGAAAGACAGTCCAGTCCTCGGATGATGGCAGCAGAAGGGAATTTGATTTTCTCGCAGTACCGCAGACTTTGGCTACGCATCTGTCACCCATAGACTATAATGGCAGATGTTTAGCGGATACGTAATGAAAAGCTATTGAAAATCTCAGGACCTATCCGTTTAACGGATGATCTGTCACCATTCTAAAAAACGTATAAATTTAACGAATACGTTTTTTTACTGACCTTTGCGGGATGGAATAGGGTTGTCTACTACGCTATTCCATACTTCTTTTTTTGCGTTAAACTGACATATACTGGCAAAAGTATGTAAAGTATGGGTGCTATATTTGGGTTATTCCCTAGTATAATCCTATATCGAGAAGACACTTTATTACCAGATTGATAAGGGAGTGATTCCAATATTAATAATATATAAAGGAATTGCAAGTTTTCGCAGTTTACTTATAGAAAAGCCGCCACTTTCGCTAGTTACACAATGCCCCCAGATAGCAAGAGACCTTCTTATTTACTGCATGTAATGGAGACAATCCTAAACTACTCCCAATTATTATATATTGTACAAGACACAAGTTAAGATGATCTGAATCAGATCCTAAAAATGCCATTTCCACCTGTCTATGATCACCAGATATAAGGGACTTATGGTGAAAGTCACTATGACACAACCCCACCCCCGACACGTGTTTCCTGTCACACTCCATGTACAACGCTTCCTGTGTGTGCGCCGGATACTACCACGTACATAAGGAAAGATCGCTACAAATGCCTCACATTCTGCCTAATAAGCATCGCTGGCGTCTGTCATGATAACCTCAGGATGGAATGTAAAGGGAAGTCCTAAATGGCACATCAGATAAAGTCGGAATATTATTTATACACGGATACAGTCACTGTCCAAGGGTAAATATAGAGCTAGGAGAATCCCCCAATACTCAATGTGGGGGCACGGTGCTGCGTGGCCAGGTACATTTATACCTCAATCTACTCTGGAGGAGGTGACAACCTTTCTGAGCCCATATCATGTTCAGTGCAGCGAGTGGTCTCCTCCTCCATTACCCAGATGGTGCCACGCTGGAGGTATGAAACTCAATGCTGCCACATGCACTCTTTGATGGACTTTCTTAAAGGAGTTGTCTCATGGAGATAACCCCTGTCCATATGCCCTATTAAGGAATCTGGGTGTCATAGAAGAGGGACCCCTGCTCAGGACCCCCCCCCCCCCCCCAATGTGCCTGTAAGGGCAGCTGCCGCTCTGGTGGACACAACGCGTCCTTGCATTAGACGGACGGCCGTTCATTGGAATGGCCGGCATGTAATACCATATCTGCCCTGCAGTGGTCGTGGCCCATGTTCGGCTGGCTGTGGCTACCCCCTGGGATAACCGCTCATCCCTGGAGGGTAGAGAAGCTTCTTTTTAAAAAGAGTTGTCTTCATGAGATGACCCTTTAAATGCTACATATCCTGCTGCTTATTAGGACTGCAAAGTTGTTTTTTCCACATTCGGACAAACGCGTCTAATGCATTTTTAGGGCATATTTATCCAAAAATGTTCCTGCTTAAAGGGGTTTTCCAATAAACACATGGATAACGATGGGAAGAACTGGGGAACAAAAGTCCCACAAAGTGCTCCATGAGAATGAAGTGTTGGTGCACATGCCCGGGTAGTGCTCAATTCTATGGGACTTCCTGAACTGCTGTCTCCGACATCTCCATAGAAATGAATGGAGCTCTGGTCGAGCATGTGCTCCCGCGCTCCTTTCTCAGGGAGTACTTCGGGGGACTTATGTTTCCCTCATCGCTGGGAGTCCCAACGATCACACACCTGCCCCCTATCCTGTGCATAGGAGATACATGTGTTTGTGGGAAAACCCCTTTGAAGCTGGCTAGTCCCCTGCTATACTGTGGCCCCCCATGGTCTATTGTTCAGTTAAAATACTCTTAGATTATTCGTCATGGAGCCACAAACAAGAGGAAATAATATAAACCCACACATACATCTCACGGATTGTGCTGTCAAGCAGATCACTAAAGGGTCAAATACTGTGATAAGGAGCGTCCACATACGGCGTAAACACTGCGGAATTTCTTTCTGGACGGAATCTCGCATCATAATACAGTAGCAGCAAAGTGGATGAGATTTAACAAATATCCGCACGCTGCGGAGCGAGCTCCTGCCTCTGATGATGACCATATTACAAAGAAATCTCAAGCACTCCTCTGGTCAATATGCAAAGAAATGTATTATTATTCGGATAAGGCAATATATAGCGATGCGTAACGTTTCGGCCCTTGTCTATCTCTGCAAGTAAACGCAGAAGCAATATCTACATTAAAGCGAGCTGGGAATATTTTTTGTCACATTCGTAGAAAACATTTTCTTTTTGCTTTTCAAATGAATCTCATATAGATATTTATAGTCATTTACAATAATCCAGGATGAATAAAAGAGGGTCTGGTGAGGTCCTGGAAATACACAATCTATGACCTGAATGAGGCTCAGGATGATATAATGGTCAGACTACATAACTGAATAGAATATTTCTATCACTATAAATAGCGTAGTCTCCCTTGGAACGTAAATTAGTACTGCATATATCTGGAACGCTGGTTAAGTAGGTAACACCATCAAAATACATAGGAACGGGTGTGTGCACTCTTAAGTAGGGCGTCGGTTTGGCGCCAGAAGACAGACAAAAATCTCACTGATCATGTGACCGTCACGTGAGCACTGACCTCCCAGCATCTTGTTGTGTATGTGGACGCCATGATCAGCCAGACATCCGCCGGAAGTACGCGCATGCGCATAGAGGATTGCGTCCGTAGTAGTGCTGCGAAGCGTGAGTGTTGGCGCCTGCGCACATCGAACAAAAGGGATCGCCTGAGTACTGAAAAACTGGGTCCTGGAGAGAGGAGGATTTAGGAACCCTACCCATAGCACCCAAATCACTCGCAGAGTGCCACAGATTTGATCTACTATGATGCTGACCAATCAGTGCAAGGCAGCTTGAGGGTAGTTCACGCCCTGTTGGCTAACTACAGCAAATTAGCATATAGGGAGCCAACGCAAAACTGGACCATATCTCTGAAAGGGTGGTGTCAGAGAAAAAAAACAAAAAACACCGCTGGAATCAGAGAGGCAGAGCTATTCAGGTCCGCTCAACCCACATGGGCTTGCGAACTGCGGAATTGCAAACGGAAAATCCGCAGCGGAATAAAATAGCAGCAAATGGGTATGATTGAACAAATGTCATCCACACACTGCGGAAAAATTCAATCCAGAAATGTTATTTCCGCAGCACGTCAATTATTGCTATGGAAATTGGACGGATTTCCTGCGTTTTTCTCATGTACTGCGTCATTTGGTGCGGAAACGCTGCCGAATTTCTTACAGGGGGTGGAAATGACATCACAGGAAGAAGAAATATCCCCATCGCACAGCCCTGAAAAAAAAAAACGCACCAAAAACCAAGAAATTGTGAGGATTTTCCACAGCGGATTGTCTGCTAGTTGAGGCGTAAATGTTGCAGAAATTTTCTGCGGCAAATCCGTTACGTGTGGTCAAGTCCTATGACCTGGTGACAAGTCCTCTTTAATGGCAGTGATGAATGTTGTGACAAATTTATCAAAGAAGGGAACATGCAGTCAATAAAGTAGTCTAGATGTACCTTATAAATATTACGCCACTTTTGATAAATCTAGGCCGCAGCGTGTTTTCCTACAAGTCTATGACACACAGATTAATAATGTACGTGAATCACTACAGAAACAATGCTACAGCACGCTATACATAATAATACTTGATGCCCACCCTATTATACCCAGTGTAACAATGAATGGCTGTACGGCGGCATTTGCTCTGACATCTTTGGTCACGGACAGATCTTCTCATCTTCAGATTGAGCAAAATAGAAATTGCCTCTTACTCAGAAGAAGATGACAAAAGATCCTTTAGTGTATGTTAAAAATGTAGAAACCTTTTTTGTAATATCGTATTTCTAGGCTGAGATCAGATGACTCGCAACTACAAGCCCAAAGCCTGAGGCTGCACTACTGAGAGATTCAGATGACAACATTGCCGCCTCTTATTTCAGTCAGGTGGAGAGTTGTCATGTTGTGGATTCAAATCACTGTCATGGCGGAGCCAAGCGTTCCATGGTTTCATCTCAATGGACTCTGTGTGGAATACTACAAATAATCGTCCGCCCGCAGCTTCCCTCCGCGATTATCGTCAGGGTGGCGACACTCTAAGGGCTCGTCCACACGTAACAGATTTTCTGCAGAAAAGGAGTATTTTTACTGCGGAAAATAGTGCAGATTTTTGTTGCGTTTTTTTCAAGGGCTGTGTGATGCTGAATTTCTTCTTCCTTTTATGTCATTTCCACCCCTGTAATAAATTCTGCCGCGTTTCCGCAGCAAATTACGCAGCACATCAGAAAAGCGCAGTAAACCAGTCCACTTTCCACAGAAATAATTGACGTGCCGCGGAAATAAAGTTACGCACCGCAGGTGAATTTCTGGACTGAATTTTTCCACAGCGTGTGGCGAGATTCGTCCAATCACACCCACTTTGCTGCTACTGTATTCCGCTGTGTATTTTCCGTCCACGATTCCAGAAGGAAAATACGCAGCAATTCCGATACATATATAAATTGCAAACTTGCATGTTATATTCTATCCGCGATTGTAGGAAGTTGGGGGTGGGCTCTAAATTGGATTTCAGCGAAAAACGCAAAATACATCTAAAAGGGCTGGTTATTTGCGATCACGAAATCGCAGATCTATGACATGGTATTGTCACTAGTGATAACATGCGATCCCAGAGAGTAACATTGCATGCGATGAAGCACACACATTAGATTATCCAGCGCATTTATAGTGGTCGAGTCTTATCACGCTTAGGGTATGTTCACACGCAGTGAGCAAAATACGTCTGAAATTACGGTTTAGACGTTTTTTTTTTAACAATTCGCGTTTTTTACAGCCGTTTTTGGAGCTGTTTTTCAATAAAGTCAATGAAAAACGCCTACAAAAACATCCCAAGAAGTGACATGCACTTCTTTTGACGAGCCGTCATTTTACGCGCCGTATTTTGACAGCGACGCGTAAAATAAAGGCTCGTGGGAACAGAACATCGTAATTCCCATTGAAAGCAATGGGCAGATGTTTGTAGGCGTATTAGGGGCGTTTTTTCAGGCGTAGTTCGGGGCGTAAACCGCCTGAATTACGTCTGAAAACAGTGCGTGTGAACATACCCTTACCCTAATGTAAAATGTAAATTTCCAGATATATGGCTTTGAAACTAGTGCCAGGTTTCAGTACAGTTCAGTACGGGCATTACCCACTTCCCTGGCATTGATCGTCCTGGTGCGGATTCTTATGACAAGTGTTTGTTTTCCATGATTCCAGCAGCGGAACGTAACCTTGTGTGACATTGTTCTTACAATTCTCTCTAGATTCCTCTTCACCTCCTGAGCTCACTATATGATCTGCGTTATCCGGCCGCTCACTCTTATACCGCGCTCATCCAAGGTGCCTCATTACAGAAACGTATTGGTAAATACAGGTCCTTCTCTAAGAGATCCGCCCTGGCGATCAGGTACATGGCAGCTATTGACATAAACAGGCAACCATGTAATACACAGCCAAGATGAGCAGCAGCAATAGAGACCCCCCATCAGGGCAGACGACCCCCTGCTGTGACTTCCATACGATAATATCTTAGAAGACACGCTGTCCGTCTGGTGAATATTTACGTCCATGCTTTGCTGGAACTGTCACTGGAATTCGTTAACGCGACCTTTCATGTTCCAAGATATAAACTTGCGCTAAATTCTCGGGCATCCGTGCGCCGGTAATATTCTGCTCATCGTCTGAGCCTCGTCTAAAGGAATCATGGAGGCGATCAGGAGATACCACTAAGGGTCAATGCACATGATGCGTATTACATGCGTTTTTTTACCCTGCAAATTTCTTGCGGTTTTGCTGCGTCTTTTCCGCAGCAAAATACGCAACGTCTGCATGGCGACAATCTGCGCCTATACTCTGTTAGAGCATATAGACTTCATAGAGGGGGGTCCCATGCTCAGGACCCCTCCTTCCTGTATACGGCATAACTGGTGTATACGTACCAATGATTGAAGAGTCAAATAGACAAGATACATGTAAACAGAGTTCCCTCACAACAGTGTCCCCCCCAAGATGAGCACTAATAATTATACCCTATATAACAGACTAGAGTCCTATATACATATTATGTCACAATTTACAAACAAACCACATGGAAAAGACTGAAAGTCACCGTATCTAGAGTGTAAGCTCTTGCAGCCAGTCTGCACCCATATCATGACAGGTCAATAATACTTATGAGAGGTCTATCAGACTGACTACACTACAAGTGCCAGCATGCCCGCCAGCCGTCCAGCACCACTTACCTAGACTGGTGAGGAGACCCCATGTTATTCCTGCTCTGCCCTCCTACGTGATAACGACGAGTCACTGTGAGGAATGTGACATGTAGTAATCGCAGGGAGGTTACAGGGTCACTCACCCATGTCCTGTGATCTCCCGGGCACAACGTTCACACAGGTGCAGGTCCCCGCGTCTCCAGTGGGGGGCGCTCTCCTCAATGCCGCATAGGCGCTGTATGTGCTGACACTGGGTCAGGGCCTCACCCTCCGGTGCATGGAGGAAAGCGAATGCCTGAGATCTTCTTCCTTGTTCTACAGATCATGGAGTAATGTGTGTTTACCGGAAATAATAAAAAAAAAAAGCAGGCAGGTCTCACATTACAGCCGGGCGGCAGGGACAGCCTCATGAGTAATGGCGGAGCGTCACACAGCGAGCAGCAGAGGTCACCACAGCAAAGGCGGGTGAGGAAAGTGGAAGCTGTAGCCCTGCTGTGTAACCCGCTGTCCCTGCTGTGTAACCCGCTATCCCTGCTGTGTAACCCGCTATCCCTGCTGTGTAACCCGCTGTCCCTGCTGCCTGAGGGTCACACAATGCCAGGACTTCTCACCCGGATATCAACAGTGTACAAGCCCGAGATGCCTAAGAAATGTGTGACTACCACAGATCATGTTTTACAGCAGTGTGCCAGCCTGAGATTCCCCATAACAGTGTGCCAACCACAGACCATGTATCACAACAGTGTGCCAGCCTGAGATTCCCCATAACAGTGTACCAGCCTGAGATTCCCCATAACAGTGTACCAGTCTGAGATACCGCACAACAGTGTGCCAGCCTGAGATTCCCCATAAGAGTGTGCCAGCCTGAGATACCCCACAACTGTGTGCCAGCCTGAGATTCCCCATAAGAGTTTGCCAGCCTGAGATACCCCACAACAGTGTGCCAGCCTGAGATTCCCCACAACAGTGTGCCAACCTGAGATTCCCCATATCTGTACCAACCTAAGATTCCCCATAACAGTGTACCAGTCTGAGATGCCCCATAACAGTGTACCAGTCTGAGATGCCCCATAACAGTGTAGCAGCCTGAGATGCCCCATAACAGTGTAGCAGCCTGAGATGCCCCATAACAGTGTACCAGCGTGATAGTTCCCTATAATAGTGTGCCATCCACAGATATCCCAAAACAGTATACCAGCCGCAGATGCCTCATTGCAGTGTACAATTCACAGAGTCCCCTATAACAGTGTGCCAGCCATAGAAGGCCCGAAACAATGTACCAGCAACAAATGCCACATCGCAGCGTACAAGCCACAGATGTCTTATTACAGAGCACCAGCCACAGATGTCTTATTACAGAGCACCAGCCACAGATGTCTTATTACAGAGCACCAGCCACAGATGTCTTATTACAGAGCACCAGCCACAGATGTCTTATTACAGAGCACCAGCCACAGATGTCTTATTACAGAGCACCAGCCACAGATGTCTTATTACAGGGCACCAGCCACAGATGTCTTATTACAGAGCACCAGCCACAGATGTCTTATTACAGAGCACCAGCCACAGATGTCTTATTACAGAGCACCAGCCACAGATGTCTTATTACAGAGCACCAGCCACAGAGGTCTTATTACAGAGCACCAGCCACAGATGTCTTATTACAGAGCACCAGCCACAGATGTCTTATTACAGAGCACCAGCCACAGATGTCTTATTACAGAGCACCAGCCACAGATGTCTTATTACAGAGCACCAGCCACAGATGTCTTATTACAGGGCACCAGCCACAGATGTCTCATTACAGAGCACCAGCCACAGATGTCTTATTACAGAGCACCAGCCACAGATGTCTTATTACAGAGCACCAGCCACAGATGTCTTATTACAGAGCACCAGCCACAGATGTCTTATTACAGGGCACCAGCCACAGATGTCTTATTACAGAGCACCAGCCACAGATGTCTTATTACAGAGCACCAGCCACAGATGTCTTATTACAGAGCACCAGCCACAGATGTCTTATTACAGGGCACCAGCCACAGATGTCTTATTACAGAGCACCAGCCACAGATGTCTCATTACAGAGCACCAGCCACAGATGTCTTATTACAGGGCACCAGCCACAGATGTCTTATTACAGGGCACCAGCCACAGATGTCTTATTACAGGGCACCAGCCACAGATGTCTTATTACAGAGCACCAGCCACAGATGTCTTATTACCGGGCACCAGCCACAGATGTCTTATTACAGAGCACCAGCCACAGATGTCTTATTACAGGGCACCAGCCACAGATGTCTTATTACAGAGCACCAGCCGCAGATGTCTTATTACAGAGCACCAGCCACAGATGTCTTATTACAGAGCACCAGCCACAGATGTCTTATTACAGAGCACCAGCCACAGATGTCTTATTACAGGGCACCAGCCACAGATGTCTTATTACAGAGCACCAGCCACAGATGTCTTATTACAGAGCACCAGCCACAGATGTCTTATTACAGGGCACCAGCCACAGATGTCTTATTACAGTGCACCAGCCACAGATGTCTTATTACAGAGGACCAGCCACAGATGTCTTATTACAGAGCACCAGCCACAGATGTCTTATTACAGAGCACCAGCCACAGATGTCTTATTACAGAGCACCAGCCACAGATGTCTTATTACAGGGCGCCAGCCACAGATGTCTTATTACAGAGCACCAGCCACAGATGTCTTATTACAGAGCACCAGCCACAGATGTCTTATTACAGGGCACCAGCCACAGATGTCTTATTACAGGGCACCAGCCACAGATGTCTTATTACAGGGCACCAGCCACAGATGTCTTATTACAGAGCACCAGCCACAGATGTCTTATTACAGAGGACCAGCCACAGATGTCTTATTACAGAGCACCAGCCACAGATGTCTCATTACAGAGCACCAGCCACAGATGTCTTATTACAGGGCACCAGCCACAGATGTCTTATTACAGAGCACCAGCCACAGATGTCTTATTACAGGGCACCAGCCACAGATGTCTTATTACAGAGCACCAGCCACAGATGTCTTATTACAGAGGACCAGCCACAGATGTCTTATTACAGAGCACCAGCCACAGATGTCTTATTACAGAGCACCAGCCACAGATGTCTTATTACAGAGCACCAGCCACAGATATCTTATTACAGAGCACCAGCCACAGATGTCTTATTACAGAGCACCAGCCACAGATGTCTTATTACAAGGCACCAGCCACAGATGTCTTATTACAGAGCACCAGCCACAGATGTCTTATTACAGGGCACCAGCCACAGATGTCCCCATAGCTGTGAACTAGCCACAAATTCCCTAACACAGTGTACCAGACACAGGTGCCCCATAACAGTGGGCCAGCCACATATGCTCCCATAAACCATCCACAAATTCCCCAACACAGTGTACTACCAACCACAGATGCCCCATCACAGGGTGCTAGACACAGATGCCCCATCACAGTGTAGCAGCCTGAGATGCCCCATAACAGTGTAGCAGCCTGAGATGCCCCATAACAGTGTACCAGCGTGATAGTTCCCTATAATAGTGTCCCATCCACAGATATCCCAAAACAGTATACCAGCCGCAGATGCCTCATTGCAGTGCACAATTCACAGAGTCCCCTATAACAGTGTGCCAGCCATAGAAGGCCCGAAACAATGTACCAGCAACAAATGCCACATTGCAGCGTACAAGCCACAGATGTCTTATTACAGAGCACCAGCCACAGATGTCTTATTACAGAGCACCAGCCACAGATGTCTTATTACAGAGCACCAGCAACAGATGTCTTATTACAGAGCACCAGCCACAGATGTCTTATTACAGGGCACCAGCCACAGATGTCTTATTACAGAGCACCAGCCACAGATGTCTTATTACAGAGCACCAGCCACAGATGTCTTATTACAGGGCACCAGCCACAGATGTCTTATTACAGAGCACCAGCCACAGATGTCTTATTACAGGGCACCAGCCCCAGATGACTTATTACAGAGCACCAGCCACAGATGTCTTATTACAGAGCACCAGCCACAGATGTCTTATTACAGAGCACCAGCCACAGATGTCTTATTACAGAGCACCAGCCACAGATGTCTTATTACAGGGCACCAGCCACAGATGTCTTATTACAGGGCACCAGCCACAGATGTCTTATTACAGGGCACCAGCCACAGATGTCTTATTACAGAGCACCAGCCACAGATGTCTTATTACAGAGCACCAGCCACAGATGTCTTATTACAGGGCACCAGCCACAGATGTCTTATTACAGAGCACCAGCCACAGATGTCTTATTACAGAGCACCAGCCACAGATGTCTTATTACAGAGCACCAGCCACAGATGTCTCATTACAGAGCACCAGCCACAGATGTCTTATTACAGGGCACCAGCCACAGATGTCTTATTACAGAGCACCAGCCACAGATGTCTTATTACAGAGCACCAGCCACAGATGTCTTATTACAGGGCACCAGCCACAGATGTCTTATTACAGGGCACCAGCCACAGATGTCTTATTACAGAGCACCAGCCACAGATGTCTCATTACAGAGCACCAGCCACAGATGTCTTATTACAGAGCACCAGCCACAGATGTCTCATTACAGAGCACCAGCCACAGATGTCTTATTACAGAGCACCAGCCACAGATGTCTTATTACAGAGCACCAGCCACAGATGTCTTATTACAGGGCACCAGCCACAGATGTCTTATTACAGGGCACCAGCCACAGATGTCTTATTACAGAGGACCAGCCACAGATGTCTTATTACAGAGCACCAGCCACAGATGTCTTATTACAGGGCACCAGCCACAGATGTCTTATTACAGGGCACCAGCCACAGATGTCTTATTACAGGGCACCAGCCACAGATGTCTTATTACAGAGCACCAGCCACAGATGTCTTATTACAGGGCACCAGCCACAGATGTCTTATTACAGGGCACCAGCCACAGATGTCTTATTACAGGGCACCAGCCTCAGATGTCTTATTACAGGGCACCAGCCACAGATGTCCCCATAGCTGTGAACCAGCCACAAATTCCCTAACACAGTGTACCAGACACAGGTGCCCCATAACAGTGGGCCAGCCACATATGCTCCCATCCCCATAAACCATCCACAAATTCCCCAACACAGTGTACCACCAACCACAGATGCCCCATCACAGGGTGCTAGACACAAATGCCCCATCACAGGGTGCTAGACACATGCTCCTGTAAGGCCCCATGCACACGACCGTAAAAAAAACTCCTGCCCGGTTCTGTTGGCCGCGGACACCTTTCCGTAGCGCTATGGTAATGTGTCCGTGCCGTAGAACCGTGGCGGGAAATATGGATCCTGTCCTACTTTTCTGATTTTACGCGCCGTGCTCCCATACTTTGGGAGCACGACACGAAAATGCGGGCCGCGTGTGTCGGCGGCCATCCGTGACCGCAATCGCGGGCCGTGATTACGGGCACGGCCGTGTGCATGAGGCCTAACAGTGTACCAGCCATAGATGCCCCTAAAACAGTCTAGCAGCCACAGGTGTCCAATACCAGTGTACCAGCCTGTCCAGGAACTACCACACGGCCCCTTTCACGTGAATTGCATTTCCAGCACCGCGCCGGGTCAGGAGTAGTTCTGTGCAGAAATAAGATCTGGAGAGGCTCCCTTTATTCTAGAGATCGAACCTCCACCAATCAGTAAGTTATATATGCCATAAAATACTATGGGGGGAGAACCCCTTTAAGGTGAATCTGTCACCCACTTTATGCTGCCATCCCTGAGGGCACAGAATGCAGTAGTGGCAGCCACGCTTCAGCCGTGTGTCACTTATGTGGAAATCTGCTGTATTTTGGGTAATCTTTCCGTTTATCGGTTGTAGCGCGCGGTGAACGTGGAGTCCGCCATATTCATGAGCTGATGATTGACAGCTCTCTCCCTTCAGTGGGCCGTGGCCGGTCATTATTGCTTCAGTACAGCTATCATCACAGGGTATTATCAATCCTAGTTGACTTACTTCACTCCTGCTTTATCATCATCATCATCATCAAAGGTATTCAGAAAAGTCCAGGGATGAATCTCATTACACGGACGGCATTTGGAATCTGAAGGAACCAGCCCGACAAGTTTCTCCGCACATTGGGAGATGATCCTACATTATAACTCCTGCCCTGGTATGACGTAGAGCACATTAAGCCATCCCAGGCAGCGCTTATCCAATAGTGATCACTATAATTCATCACCTCCGCAATGAGAGACATCCAAGAATATTCTAGAAGGGAAATGGATAATTCCGTAATGTCCTAAGATCTGTAATGTCCTCACTGCTGGATAAAGATGATCGGAGGAGCCTCATGAGACAGCCGCTTTAAAGTAAATACTCGCATTCCCCATAAAATATATATATATTTTTTTTTTAAAGAACACTATTGTGGCATTCCTCTGTTATTCTTCCTGGAAATGTTTGAATAAATTGTCTCCTGGGCGTTCCCATTCCTCTTTTCAAGGAGATTGGTAACACTCAGTTGTCAATGTATTCATACTTTTCCAGGAGGAATAATAGAGGAAGGCCACAATGTGGAGTTTTACGAAAAGATGCCCCAGAATTATTATTATTATTATAACTTTTAAGTATTTACTAAAACAAACCTATGAGAGCTGACATGTCCTCTGTAATGTGATATTTATGGGAAAGCTGTGTGACAACCATTCTAGTGCCCGCAGAAGCTTTCCTGAAGAATGAATCTGTATCACTATATGGACAAAAGTATTGGGACACAACTCTAAATCATTGAATTAATTTGTGTCATTCAGTCCCATTTACGCAGGTGTATAAAATCCAGAACTAGCCTTGCAGTCGCCTTTACAAACATTTGTGATAGAATGGGTCGTTCTAAAGAGATCACTGAATTCCAGCGTGGTCCTGTAAAGGGATGCCACCGCTACTACAAGTCAGTTCATGAGATTTCTTCCCTCCTAGATATTCCACGATCAGCTGTCTGTGGTATTATTGTAAAGTGGAAGCGTTTATAAACCACAGAAACTCAGCAACACAAAGTCACAGAGCGGCGTCGCTGAGTGTTGAGGCACATAGTGCATAAAAGTCGCCAGCGGTCTGCTGACTTAATAAGTGCAGAGTTCTTAACCTCCTCTGGCATTAAAGTCCGGCAGCTTCATGGCATGGGTTTCCATGGCCAAGCAGCTGCATGCCAGCCTTACATCACTAAGCACAATGCCAAGCGTCGGATGGAGTGGTGTAAAGCAGCCGCCACTGGACTCTGGAGCAGTGGAAATGTGTTCTGTGGAGTGATGAATCTGGCGGTCTGATGGACGAGTCTGGGTTTAGCGAATGCCAGGAGAACGTTACCTGCCGGGCTACATTGTGCCAACTTGGTGGAGGAAGGATAATGCTATGGGTTTGTTTTTCAGGGGTTGTCCCAGGCCTTTTAGTTCCAGTAAAGGGAAATCTTAATTCTTCAGCATAGCAAGACATTTTGGACAATTGCCTTCTTCTAAGGCCGGATTCACACGAGTGTGTGCGTTTTGCGCGCGCAAAAAAAGGTGGCGTTTTGCGCGCGCCAAAGGTCTGCCAAAGCTCCATGTGTCATCAACATATGATGCGTGGCTGCGTGATTTTCGCGCAGCCGCCATCATTATTACACTCTGTTTTTATGTTTGTAAACAGAAAAGTACGTGGTGCTTTTCCGTTTTCATTCATAGTTTTGACTACTGCTGTAGCGCGCGGCACACGGAAGTGCGTCAGTGTGCCGTGCTCGGTTTTCACGCACCCATTGACTTCAATGGGTTCGTGATGCGTGAAAAATGGGCAAATATAGGACATGTCGTGAGTTTTACGCAGCGGACATACGCTGCGTGAAAATCACTGACAATCTGAACGGCCCCATTGACTAACATAGGATGGATGTATTAAACGTTCGTCTGAATAAGCCCTAACTTTGTGGGAACTGTTTGGGGTTCGACCCTTTTCTGTTCCAGCATGACTGTGCCCCAGTGCACAAGGTCCATAGAGACATGGTTGGGTGAGTTTGATGTGGAAGAACTTGATTGGCCCACAAAGACCCCTGACCTCAACCCCATCCAACACCTTTGGGATGAATTAGAACGGAGCTTGTGAGCCAGGCCCCCTCCTCCAACATCTGTGTCTGACCTCACAAATGTTCTCCTGGATGAATGGGTAAAAATTCCCTACAGACACTCCAAAATCTTGTAGAAAACCTTCCAGGAGAGTGTCATAAAATGTCATAAAAGCTCCTGTATGTGTCCCAATACTTTTGTCAATCTAGTGTATACAGGCAGATTATCATGGTGGACGCTGGAAGGGCAGCCATATTGGTTGCACCTAGTGGTCCTGAGTGTTCCCCTAAGGCTACATTTCTACGAGCGTCGGCAACCTCCAACGTGAAAAAATTATGTTTTTCACGCCCGAGGTGCACCCGTCCGGGACGCGTTGCCACAGATCTCCGATAGACGAGTCTATGGAGGGATGCGTGACATGCAGTAAAATAGGACATGTCCTATTTTTTTCACGGACCCTTCACACGCTCCGTTGAGACAACGGTCCCATTGAAATACATGAGTCCGTGTGACGGCCTTTGTTGTAACCGCCGTCACACGGACGTGATACACGCTGGTCTGAAAGAGCCCTAAATGGATACATTTCCGCGGTGTACATGGAGAGATTACCTCTATTACGGCTGGGTAACCTTCTGTTTACTTTTTTACACATGAATGTACTGTGTATTTACATAGGCTTTTATTGTATTTGCCTAGGGCCGTCGTAATCTTGTACAACCTCCATAAACTAGAGCACATTGTGAGAGTAATCCTTATCACCGATCTCCTCCTCTAGTGAAAGTGACAGCTATAAATGTAAACTAGATCATTGCATTGTGGCAGTGGAGGCCGTGTGTCAAACCTGAAACGGAGCCAGCGATCTATGAGGGCACATGGACGTCATAGAGGGGGGCGTGGGACCCCTGGGGGGCGTGGGACCCCTGTCTATAAACCGTAACGGAGACCTGCTCACAAAAGTGTGGCTCTTGGTCTGGCGGACTTGGGTCATCCATATTGTCCATGGTTGGCCATTTATGTAAATATTCTACATATCCCCCAGTGATAACAGCTTCTATTTACTAAGGGGTTGTCTTTGTGAGACAACATCTTGAGGCATGGGCTACACGGCTACTACATGATAGTGAATGTTACTGCAACCGCGACACAACAGTCGGCAGAAATCCAAGCCTGCTGGATTTCGGCAGGACCGCATTCAATATCATTAGTTGTGATTTTAGCAGTGCGCCATTGTAGCCTTAGCCTTATAGTGGTCTTTTGGGACCTCAGATTTTTATTTTTTTTTATGGAAATCTGTTTTACATGTAAAAAAAACAAACAAAGGGAACATGTGACAGAGCTCTCAGTGGGGGATGGTCCTTATGAGTTTTTCTTGGGGCCCTATGATTTCTGCGTACCCCTCTTACCTATTAGGCTATGTTCATACGCTAAACTAAAAACGTCTGAAAATACGGGGCTGTTTTCAAGGGAAAACAGCTCCTGATTTTCAGACATTTTTTTAATTAACTACCATTTTTCGCTGCGTTTTTTACGTCCATTTTTTTTAGCTGTTTTTCTGTTGAGTCAATGAAAAATGGCTCAAGAAGTGGCATGCACTTCTTTTTACGGGGCGTCTTTTCACGCGCCGTTTTTTGAAAATGAGGCGTAAAAAAACGCCCCCGTCGGAACAGAACGCCGTTTTTCCCATTGAAATCAATCGACAGATGTTTGTAGGTGTTCTGCTTCCGATTTTTCAGCCATTTTTCGGGACGTCTATGTCCCGAAAAACGGCTGAAAATAGGTCGTGTGAGCATATCCTTATATGTTATAAAACATTTTGCACTGGGTCCTCTTTTGGCGACACCTGTGGCCATGTTTACATTGTGGCCTTGGACATATACTATACCTCGCAGGTACCATAACTCGCTGGGCGGCCGATGGCATGTCCCAATTTCAACTGTATCTGCGTTCTCTGGATGCAGTCCAATGCATCAGCTCCCTGCTCCACCATTCACTATGTAAAGCCAGCCGTGAGCGGTTCGATGCAGACAGGCGCAATGCAGTGATGTCATCGCGCAGATCTGCGCCGAGCCACACACTACACTGACCAGAGGAGTAGAGGTATCTCCCTTAGGCCTGATTTACACGAGCGTGTGCGTTTTGCGCGCGCAAAAAACGCTGCGTTTTGCGCGCGCAAAAGGCACTTGGCAGCTCCGTGTGTCATCCGTGTATGATGCGCGGCTGCGTGATTTTCGCGCAGCCGCCATCATAGAGATGAGGCTAGTCGACGCCCGTCACTGTCCAAGGTGCTGAAAGAGCTAACTGATCGGCAGTAACTCTTTCAGCACCCTCGACAGTGAATGCCGAACACAATATACACCAACCTGTGAATAAAAAAAGACTTTCATACTTACCAAGAACTTCCTGCTTCCCCCAGTCCGGGCTCCCGGCCGTTGCCTTGGTGACGCGTCCCTCTCTTGTCATCCGGCCCCACCTCACAGGATGACACCGCAGTCCATGAGACCGCTGCAGCCTGTGATTGGCTGCAGCCTGTGCTTAGCCTGTGATTGGCTGCAGCCTGTGCTTGGCCTGTGATTGGCTGCAGCTGTCACTTGGACTGAACTGTCATCCCGGGAGGTCGGACCGGAGTTATCGGTAAGTCAGAACGTCTTTTTTTTTTTACAGGTTCATGGATTTTCGGAGCGGAAGTCACTGTCCATGGTGCTGAACCAGTTTAACGCTTTCAGCACCGTGGACAGTGACTGTCTCCTGACGTCGCGTACCCGAACATTTTTTACCGGTTTCGGTCAAAACGAGTTTGGCCGAACCCGGTGAAGTTCGGTGCGCTCATCTCGAATTTGACACTCCGTTTGGATGTTTGTAAACAGAAAAGCACGTGGTGCTTTTCTGTTTACATTCAGGAGTTTGACAGCTCTTGCGCGAATCACGCAGTTCGCACGGAAGTGCTTCCGTGCGGCATGCGTGGTTTTCACGCACCCATTGACTTCAATGGGTGCGTGAGTGCGCGAAAAACGCACGATTATAGAACATGTCGTGAGTTTTTTTCTGCGCACACGCGCTGAGCGCAATTCACGCATCGTCTAAGCTGCCCCATTGACTAATATAGGTGCGTACGACATGCGTGCAAAGCACGCGCGTCGCACGCGCGTATATTACGTTCGTGTAAATGAGGCCTTATACTGGGACTGGAGGGCAGCATTGGGGGCATTGTTCTGTGTGGTAGCAGCTTTAGGGGCATTACACTGTGTGCGGGCTACTATGGGGGCATTGATCTGTGTGGGGGCAGCTATAGAAGCATTATACTGTGTGGGGGCAGCTATAGGGGCATTATATTGTGTGGGGCAGCTATGGGGGCATTATTCTGTGTTGGGCTAGCTATAGAGGCATTATACTGTGTGGGGGCAACTATAGGGGCATTATACTGTGTGGAGGCAGCTATGGGGTCAATATTCTGTATGGAGGGCAGCTATGGGGGCATTATACTGTGTGAAGGGCAGCTATGGTGGCATTACACTGTGTGGGGGGCAGCTATAGCGGCATTATACTGTATGGGGCATTATTCTGTGTGGAGCCCGCTAAGGGGGTGTTATACTGTGTAAAGGCCACTATGGGGGTATTATACTGTGTGGGGGGCTCTATAGGGGCAATATATTGTGGGGAGGCACTATGGGAGCATGTCACTGTGTGGGCTGAACTGGGTGTATATGGGCAGGGACTGGGTGGGTTAGAGGCGTGGCTTAATGGGGGGAAAATTGCCCCAACATGCTTTGAACGACGCATCAATTGTCCCTCTTTATAATAATTAAAAGTTGGGAGGTATGCACATACTTTGCAGAATAGTGGCAGTGAACTACACCAGGTACAACCTGGCATAGTTATGTAGTTGTGCCATATGCCTCGACATGCGCCTTCTTGGGGAAGATGGCACACACTACATTGTTATAACATACTTGTGTACCACTCAATGGTTTGTCAGTATCAGTAAATGTGCATAGGTTCTTATGATTTAGGGGCAACATTTTATAGCATTATTGGCGCAGACATCACATACGCCTATGTATGACCCATTATTAACACTAGTATGTGTTGACCATGTGAAATGACACGAAGGAAAATTGTTGTATTTGAGTATTTAACTGTTCTAGTGAGAAGCCTTTGTTCTTACCAACAACCTTCATATATGAAATATTGAACAACATATTACTCCCCTGTATACTGAGCAAATAATGAGAGAACTCACGAGATCACGTGTGCTGTCATTCACAGAAACTTTACCGAAGTGTCGGGAGTGTGAATAGACATCGCATCCTGGCTGAAGACAATGTCAATTCACTACCAAGACACTTCAGTAAAGTTAATATGGGAGTATGTGACTTCACAGCGAGATCTCACGAGATCACGCTGTGTTGCGTGTACTTCTAAAACTTAATGGAGAGAAGTGTATGACGCTGATTGGTCAGCGTCATACACCTCTTCAAAACGCCCAGTTGGTAAAAAAAAAGTAAAAACACGCCCAGTTGTCTATTAAGAAACTAATTAGCATAAATCTAAAATTGCTCATAACTTGCTCAAAATTGATCGTTTAAAAAAAAAACAAACACTGTTGTTATCTACATTACAGCGCCGATCAGATTATGTAGGAGATAGGACACTTATAATCTAGTGACAGAGCCTCTTTAAAGAGGCTCTGTCACCAGATTTTGCAACCCCTATCTGCTATTGCAGCAGATCGGCGCTGCAATGGAGATAAGAGTTACGTTTTTATTTTTAAAAAACGAGCATTTTTGGCCAAGTTATGACCATTTTTGTATTTATGCAAATGAGGCTTGCAAAAGTACAACTGGGCGTGTTGAAAAGTAAAAGTACAACTGGGCGTGTATTATGTGCGTACATCGGGGCGTGTTTACTACTTTTACTAGCTGGGCGTTCTGACGAGAAGTATCATCCACTTCTCTTCACAACGCCCAGCTTCTGGCAGTGCAGACACAGCGTGTTCGAGAGATCACGCTGTGACGTCACTCACTTCCTGCCCCAGGTCCTGCATCGTGTCGGACGAGCGAGGACACATCGGCACCAGAGGCTACAGTTGATTCTGCAGCAGCATCGAGGTTTGCAGGTAAGTCGATGTAGCTACTTACCTGCAAACGCTGATGCTGCTGCAGAATCAACTGTAGCCTCTGGTGCCGATGTGTCCTCGCTCGTCCGACACGATGCAGGACCTGGGGCAGGAAGTGAGTGACGTCACAGCGTGATCTCTCGAGAACACGCTGTGTGTCTGCACTGCCAGAAGCTGGGTGTTAATGAAGAGAAGTGGATGATGCTGATTCGTCAGCATCATACACTCCCATTCACAACGCCCAGCTAGTAAAAGAAGTAAAAACGCCCCGATGTACACACACAATACACGCCCAGTTGTACATAACTTTAAACACGCCCACTTGGACTTTTGCAAGCCTCATTTGCATAAATACAAAAATGGTCATAACTTGGCCAAAAATGCTCGTTTTTAAAAAATAAAAACGTTACTCTTATCTACATTGCAGCGCCGATCTGCTGCAATAGCAGATAGGGGTTGCAAAATCTGGTGACAGAGCCACTTTTAGGGCATGTTCACACGTGGCGGATTTCCTCCGCAACTGTCCGTATCAATGCCGCACAGAATCTGCGTTGCAGATTCTGCTGCGGATCTGCACAAAATGTGCAGTAAATTGATGCGGACTAGCTGCTGCGGACTGCGGGAAAAGTGCTTCCCTTCTCCCTATCAGTGCAGGATAGAGAGAAGGGACAGCACTTTCCCTAGTGAAAGTAAACGAATTTCATACTTACCGGCCGTTGTCTTGGTGACGCGTCCCTCTTTCGGCATCCAGCCCGACCTCCCTGGATGACGCGCCAGTCCATGTGACCGCTGCAGCCTGTGCTTGGCCTGTGATTGGCTGCAGCCGTCACTTAGACTGAAACGTCATCCTGGGAGGCCGGACTGGAGACAGAAGCAGGGAGTTCTCGGTAAGTATGAACTTATATTTTTTTACAGATACATGTATATTGGGATCGGTAGTCACTATCCAGGGTGCAGAAACAGTTACTGCCGATCGCTTAACTCTTTCAGCACCCTGGACAGTGACTATTTACAGACGTCTCCTAGCAACGCTCCCGTCATTACGGGAGCCCCATTGACTTCCTCAGTCTGGCTGTAGACCTAGAAATACATAGGTCCAGCCAGAATGAAGAAATGTCATGGCAAAAAAGCAAGACGCATCCGCAGCACACATAACATGTGCATGACAGCTGCGTACTTCATTGCGGAACTTAGAATCTCCATTGAAGTCAATGGAGAAATTCCGCCATGAGTCCGCCACTGCTCCGCAACAGACAGAGCATGCTGCGGACACCAAATTCCGCTCCGCAGCCTATGCTCCGCAGCGGAATGTTACGCATCGTCTAAACGAACACTTCTAAATAGAAGTGGAAGTCAATGCAGAAACGGCTCCGCTGCGGATTAACGCTGCGGAGTGTCCGCAGCGGAATTTAAGTGAAATTCCGCCACGTGTGAACCCAGCCTAAGGCTGTATTACATGAACTTTTTTGTGTTTTCTGCCATCATTTTTACAAAAATCATGGCAAAAAATGCAAGAAAAACTAAAAAAAATGAAATGGTAAACCTAAAAATAAATAAACTTATAGTGTTTCTCAGTCGGCAGAATTTTTTGCATGCCCCTGAAACATGCCGGCTTGTAGAAATCTTGTAGAGGACATAGGGGTTAATTTTTTCTTCATCCCTTCCATTACTTAGCTGACAGATGACTGAAGGGACGGCGCATAACACGCCTGGTATCCTATTGAAGGCAGAGCAGTGGGGGAGGGCTCCTGTTGTAGCCAGTTGCCTTACAGCCCAAGACAGATCTGAGTTGAGGATTTTCAGAAGGTGGGAAATGGCTGAAGAACTGGGAGAACTACAATTCTTTATATATTTCTCACAAGTTTAATTGCAACATGAGGATAGGATCACAGGAGAGGAGCATATTTAGAGAGAAATCGATGGAATTATTTAAATTTTTTTGTGTATTTCTTATTTTTTGCGTTCCTTTAACCCCTTCTCAAAGCCAGCTCCATAAATTGCGCGTGTTGGATCCCACCCGTTTAACCTCTTAGATGCCACAGTCAATGGTGACCACGGCATCTAAGCCATTAGACGGTCCATCACACCTACTACGATGCGAACGCGGGGCGCCGATGGTTGTCATGGCAGCCTGCAGGCCTAATGAAGGCATCCAGGTCTGCCAGAGGCAGGGCTTAATAGGAGCCTGTAAAAATCACGATCTACTGTAATACATTAGCACTGCAGTATATTGTGCAAGCGATCCAACAATTGCTGGTTCAAGTCCCCCAGGGGGACTGATCAAACTAAAGTATAGCTGTGTAATATTATATATAGATTATAGATTGTTAGAATCAAACATGCCACCGTGCCCCCCCCCCCACGTCGGGATCGACCGGTGACTATGGTTGTTATGGCAGTTTGGGGGCCTAATGAAGGCCCCCAGGTCTGCCATCTTTGTACTCCTTTGAAGCCCACTTGCAGGGCTTCAAAGGAGATTGTCAGTATTGCAGTATATCATGCAATCGATCCAATAATCGCTAGTTCAAGTCCCCTAGGGGGACTAATAAAAAAAGTAAAAAACAGTTAAAGTTTTTTATAATGTTCCAAGAAAAGTATATTAAAAGTTAAAAACAAAAACGTTTTCCCATTTTTTTTCCCTAAAGCAATGTTAAAAAAAAAGAAAAGTTAACATAACTGGTATCACCACGTCCATAAAGATCCGAACTATCACAATATAGCGTTGTTCAACCCACTCGGTGAACACCGTAAAAAAAAAACTATATATACAACATGCTAATTGCTGTTTTTTGGTCACTTCAACTCTCCAAAATAACGGATAAAAAGTGATCAAAAAGTAGCATGTGCACCAAAATGATATTGTGTGAAAACTTCAGCTCGCCCCGCAAAATTGAAGCCCTCACATCGCTACGTTGATGGAAAAATTAAAAAGTTATGGCTCTCAGAACATGTCAATACAAAACATTATTTTTTTTAGCAAATTGTTTTATTTTTTTAAAAGTGGTAAAACATAAAACAAAACATATAAATTTGGTATCGCCGTAATCGTATCAACCTTTAGAATAAGGTGAATATGTAGTTTTTACCGCCTGAAGGACGCCGTAACAAAAAAACCTAAAAAAAATGGCGTAATCGCTGTTTTTCTGCCAATTTTACCCCACAAATAATTTTTATTTAGCTTCCCAGTACATTATGCGGTATAATAAATGGTTCCATGAAAACCTAGAGCTTGTCCCGCAAAAAACAAGCCCTCATATGGCTATGTCGACGAAGAAATAAAAAAGTTATGGCTTCTGGAATGCGTGGAGGAAAAAACGAAAATGAAAAAAACTTAAATTGGCCTGGTCTTTAAGGGGTTAAAATACAGCAAAAAAAATAATATTTGAGGCAGCACTCCAGAGTAGTGACGTGCTGCCTCAAATCTCTTTTTGTTATATATATATTATTATATATACAAAGTGTAATAAAAATCAACTGGTATCACCGCGTCCCTACAAGCCTGATCTACGACAATATAACATTAATTATTCAGCACTGTGAACACAGTATAAAAAACAAAAACATTTTTACGCTACAATTGCTGTTTTTTTGAACACTTAATTTCCACACAAAAAATCCGAATGGAATAAAAAGGGATCAAAGAGTTTTATGTACCCCAAAATGGTACCAATAAAAACTACAGACAACCCCACAAAAAACAAGTCTTCACACCGTTCAATCAACAGAAAAATAAAAAGTTATAGCTCTCAGACTATGGGGCCACAAAACATATTTTATTGTTAAAACAACTTTTTATTAATTAAACTTTCCAAAATATCCCCATCTGATTTCTGTTAGGTGCAAAGTTATCATGAAATATCGCTGGTCACCAAATACATTAATGTCCTCACATGTATATACACATAATTGAGAATATCGCTGTATGTTCGGCCTCCGACGAAGCCTGTACGGCAGCATACGGAGGCTATGTGGCTTCGTACTAGGGAACAGTATGGTCTCCGTGCACTGGCATACAGACTCCGTGGACATGACTCTGCCGTGTGAATGCTTATAGCTTATAGCTCTTATTTTTCAGAGAACCTTTTTCAAATGAAAGCTGCAAGCTTATTGGTTGCTATGGGCACATTTCCCTTGCACCACTTTTGATAAATTTATACTTGTATGTTCTGAAAAATGGTGAATAAAACACATCATGAACATGCTACTGAGAAGCCCACATACCAAAAAAGAAAAAAAAAAAGTCCTAACCTACTTGATATTTCCCGTAGTAAAACCATACCTCCCAACTTTTGAATTCGGAAAAGAGGGACATTTTAAGCCACGCCCCCTAACCACGCCCAATATCCGGCATAAACACATCAAATCACGGCCAGATCCTTCTGCAAATAACACGCGCACATTCTCACTGCGGATCTCTAGACTGTCTGGATATCACAGATATTATGGATCCGGTTATATCGTCACTGCGGATCTCTAGACTGTCTGGATATCACAGATATTATGGATCCGGTTATATCGTCACTGCGGATCTCTGGACTGTCTGGATATCACAGATATTATGGATCCGGTTATATCGTCACTGCGGATCTCTAGACTGTCTGGATATCACAGATATTATGGATCCGGTTATATCGTCACTGCGGATCTCTAGACTGTCTGGATATCACAGATATTACGGATCCGGTTATATCGTCACTGCGGATCTCTAGACTGTCTGGATATCACAGATATTATGGATCCGGTTATATCGTCACTGCGGATCTCTGGACTGTCTGGATATCACAGATATTATGGATCCGGTTATATCGTCACTGCAGATCTCTAGGCTGTCTGGATATCACAGATATTATGGATCCGGTTATATCGTAACTGCGGATCTCTAGACTGTCTGGATATCACAGATATTATGGATCCGGTTATATCGTCACTGCGGATCTCTAGACTGTCTGGATATCACAGATATTATGGATCCGGTTATATCGTCACTGCGGATCTCTGGACTGTCTGGATATCACAGATATTATGGATCCGGTTATATCGTCACTGCAGATCTCTAGGCTGTCTGGATATCACAGATATTATGGATCCGGTTATATCGTCACTGCGGATCTCTAGACTGTCTGGATATCACAGATATTATGGATCCGGTTATATCGTCACTGCGGATCTCTAGACTGTCTGGATATCACAGATATTATGGATCCGGTTATATCGTCACTGCGGATCTCTGGACTGTCTGGATATCACAGATATTATGGATCCGGTTATATCGTCACTGCGGATCTCTAGACTGTCTGGATATCACAGATATTATGGATCCGGTTATATCGTCACTGCGGATCTCTAGACTGTCTGGATATCACAGATATTACGGATCCGGTTATATCGTCACTGCGGATCTCTAGACTGTCTGGATATCACAGATATTATGGATCCGGTTATATCGTCACTGCGGATCTCTGGACTGTCTGGATATCACAGATATTATGGATCCGGTTATATCGTCACTGCAGATCTCTAGGCTGTCTGGATATCACAGATATTATGGATCCGGTTATATCGTAACTGCGGATCTCTAGACTGTCTGGATATCACAGATATTATGGATCCGGTTATATCGTCACTGCGGATCTCTAGACTGTCTAGATATCACAGATATTATGGATCCGGTTATATCGTCACTGCGGATCTCTGGACTGTCTGGATATCACAGATATTATGGATCCGGTTATATCGTCACTGCAGATCTTTAGGCTGTCTGGATATCACAGATATTATGGATCCGGTTATATCGTCACTGCGGATCTCTAGACTCTCTGGATATCACAGATATTATGGATCCGGTTATATCGTCACTGCGGATCTCTAGACTGTCTGGATATCACAGATATTATGGATCCGGTTATATATCGTAACTGCGGATCTCTAGACTGTCTGGATATCACAGATATTATGGATCCGGTTATATTGTCACTGCGGATCTCTGGACTGTCTGGATATCACAGATATTATGGATCCGGTTATATCGTCACTGCGGATCTCTAGACTGTCTGGATATCACAGATATTATGGATCCGGTTATATCGTCACTGTGGATCTCTAGACTGTCTGGATATTATGGATCCGGTTATATCGTCACTGCGGATCTCTAGACTGTCTGGATATCACAGATATTATGGATCCGGTTATATCGTCACTGCGGATCTCTGGACTGTCTGGATATCACAGATATTATGGATCCGGTTATATCGTCACTGCAGATCTCTAGGCTGTCTGGATATCACAGATATTATGGATCCGGTTATATCGTCACTGCGGATCTCTAGGCTGTCTGGATATCACAGATATTATGGATCCGGTTATATCGTCACTGCGGATCTCTAGACTGTCTGGATATCACAGATATTATGGATCCGGTTATATCGTCACTGCGGCTCTCTAGACTGTCTGGATATCACAGATATTATGGATCCGGTTATATCGTAACTGCGGATCTCTAGACTGTCTGGATATCACAGATATTATGGATCCGGTTATATTGTCACTGCGGATCTCTGGACTGTCTGGATATCACAGATATTATGCATCCGGTTATATCGTCACTGCGGATCTCTGGACTGTCTGGATATCACAGATATTATGGATCCGGTTATATCGTCACTGCGGATCTCTAGACTGTCTGGATATCACAGATATTATGGATCCGGTTATATCGTCACTGCGGATCTCTAGACTGTCTGGATATCACAGATATTATGGATCCGGTTATATCGTCACTGCGGATCTCTGGACTGTCTGGATATCACAGATATTATGGATCCGGTTATATCGTCACTGCGGATCTCTAGGCTGTCTGGATATCACAGATATTATGGATCCGGTTATATCGTCACTGCGGATCTCTAGGCTGTCTGGATATCACAGATATTATGGATCCGGTTATATCGTCACTGCGGATCTCTAGACTGTCTGGATATCACAGATATTATGGATCCGGTTATATCGTCACTGCGGCTCTCTAGACTGTCTGGATATCACAGATATTATGGATCCGGTTATATCGTCACTGCGGATCTCTGGACTGTCTGGATATCACAGATATTATGGATCCGGTTATATCGTCACTGCGGATCTCTGGACTGTCTGGATATCACAGATATTATGGATCCGGTTATATCGTCACTGCGGATCTCTAGACTGTCTGGATATCACAGATATTATGGATCCGGTTATATCGTCACTGCGGATCTCTAGACTGTCTGGATATCACAGATATTATGGATCCGGTTATATCGTCACTGCGGATCTCTAGATTGTCTGGATATCACAGATATTATGGATCCGGTTATATCGTCACTGCGGATCTCTGGACTGTCTGGATATCACAGATATTATGGATCCGGTTATATCGTCACTGCGGATCTCTAGACTGTCTGGATATCACAGATATTATGGATCCGGTTATATCGTCACTGCGGATCTCTGGACTGTCTGGATATCACAGATATTATGGATCCGGTTATATCGCCACTGCGGATCTCTAGACTGTCTGGATATCACAGATATTATGGATCCGGTTATATCGTCACTGCGGATCTCTAGACTGTCTGGATATCACAGATATTATGGATCCGGTTATATCGTCACTGCGGATCTCTACACTGTCTGGATATCACAGATATTATGGATCCGGTTATATCGTCACTGCGGATCTCTAGACTGTCTGGATATCACAGATATTATGGATCCGGTTATATCGTCACTGCGGATCTCTAGACTGTCTGGATATCACAGATATTATGGATCCGGTTATATCGTCACTGCGGATCTCTGGACTGTCTGGATATCACAGATATTATGGATCCGGTTATATCGTCACTTCGGATCTCTAGACTGTCTGGATATCACAGATATTATGGATCCGGTTATATCGTCACTGCGGATCTCTGGACTGTCTGGATATCACAGATATTATGGATGGATCCGGTTATATCGTCACTGCGGATCTCTAGACTGTCTGGATATCACAGATATTATGGATCCGGTTATATCGTCACTGCGGATCTCTGGACTGTCTGGATATCACAGATATTATGGATCCGGTTATATCGTCACTGCGGATCTCTAGACTGTCTGGATATCACAGATATTATGGATCCGGTTATATTGTCTTTGTGTTACTTTTCCTATCTTGGGTATAACATTTGCTCATCACGGCGGCAGCAGCTGCAGGACAAACCAAAAGGCTGAGACCAATGAAAGTCAAGAGGGAGACCCTGTGGTGGATGACTTTTCAATTGACAGGTAGCAGAGTTACATGATGGGGATTTTTTTTTTCTAGTTGTGTAACTCTGCTACCGGTCAATGGAAAAATCATCCACCAGAGCCCCCTTGTAGATCGTTCCACACACAGCCCCCTGTAAATAGTGCCAGATACAGCCCCCCTGTACATAGCGCCAGATACAGCCCCCCTGTAGATAGCTCCACACACAGCCTCCCTGTAGATAGCTCCACACACAGTCCCCCTGTACATAGTGCCACACACAGCCCCCTGTAGATAGCTCCAGATACAGCCCCCTGTAGATAGCTCTAGACACAGCCCCCCTGTACATAGTGCCAGATACAGCCCCCTGTACATAGCCCCACACACAGCCCCCCTGTAGATAGCTCCAGATACAGCCCCCCTGTACAAAGTGCCACACACAGCCCCCTGTAGATGGCCCCAGGTGCACCGATATGGTGGGGCCTAGGAGGGCCAGTCCCCCAGCAGTGGCGTGTCCCGATTTCAACTGTATCTGCGTCCTTAGGACACAGATACAGTTGAATCCAATGCTGGAACAAGAAGTTGACGGCTCCTTGCTCCAGCATTCACTGTGTAATGCCAGCGCCAGCTGTGAGCAGCTCGACACAGACAGGCACGATGTAGTGACATCATCTCGAATGTCTGCGCGGAACCACATGCTGCACAGAGCGGAGAAGCAGACATATCTCCACCACTCATCGTGTGAACGGGGATAGGTAAATATTTATTTTATTATTAGGCACTATGGGGAATTATACTGTGTAGTGGCATTATAGTAAGTATGGGGCCCGCAATGGGGCATTATACTGTATGGGGCAGCTTTGGGGGCATTATACTGTATGGTGGCAGCTATGGGGGCATTTTACTGTATGTGGGCAGCTATGGGGCATTTTACTGTATGGGGCAGCTATGGGGCGTTATACTGTATGGGGCAGCAATGGGATATTATACTGTATGGGGGCAGCTATGGGGGCATTTTACTGTATGGGGCAATATACTGTATGGGGCAGCTATGAGGGGCTTTATACTGTATGGGGTAGCTATGGAGCATTATACTGTTTGGGGCAGCTATGGGGGCACTATACTGTATTGGGCAGCTATAGGGGCCTTTATACTGTATGGGACAGCTATGGGGGGCCTTATACTGTATGAGGGTAGCTATGGGGGCATTATACTGTATGTAGGTAGCTATAGGGCATTATACTGTATGGGGCGTTATACTGTATACAGTATGTATGCAGCTAGGGGGCAGTATACTGTGGGGCAGCTGTGGGGACATTACACTGTGTAGAGGCAGCTATGGGACATTACACTGTGTAGGGGCAGCTATGGGGGCATTATACCTTATGGGAGTATTATACTGTGTGGGAGGAACTGTGGGGCATTATATTTTATTGGAGCATCTATGGGGCATTATACTGTGGGGGTAGCTATGGGGGCATTATACCATATGGGGTCATTATACTGTGTGGGAGGAACTATAAGGACATTATATTGTATTGGAGCATCTATGGGCCATTATACTGTGTGGAGGGCAGTTATGGGGACATTATACTGTGCGGATGGCAGTTATGGGGGCATTATACAGTGTGGAGGCCAGTTATGGGGGCATTTTACTGTGTAAGGGTAGCTATAGGGGCATTATACTGTATGGGGACAGCTATGGGGCATTATACTGTATGGGAGGCACTATAAGGGTATTATACTGTGTAGGAGGCACTATAGGGGCATTATACTGTGTGGGGAACTAATCGGTCATTATACTTTGTAGAGGCAGCTACGGGGGCATTATTCAGTGTGGGGAGGCACTATAGGGGCAATATACTGTGTGGGGGCCACAAAGGGGTCATTATACTGTGTGTGGGTTACTGGGGAGTTATTATACTATGTGGGGTGCACTAAGGGGTTATTATACTGTGTGGGGGCAGTTATGGGAGCATTATTTTGTATGGGGGGGACACCATAGAGGCATTATCCTGTGTGGGAGCAGCTGTAAGGACATTATCCTATGTGGGGGTAGCTATATGGGCATTATATTGTGTGGGGGCCACTAAGGTGTCATTATACAGTGCGGGTTGGGGCCCTCTCAGAATTTTTTTGCACCCCCCCCCCCCCCCTGTGCTAAAGTCCTAGCTACGCCACTGAGAGAAGAGACACAGAAAAATTTGCTTAGGAACACATAATCTAGTAAACACATTAGTGTGATTAGGACAATTCTCTGTGTTTTAGATGTCAGAACAGACCAGCGCTGGAGCATGGAAGAGGTTAGGTAATGCCGTGCTCGCACAGTTATGGGGGCACTGTGACTGTTACTATTTTTTGGGGTACGGTGACTGTTGCTAATGGGAGCAATGTGGGTGCTACTGTTATAACGTACTGAGGCTTTCTCAGTTATGGGAGCACAAAAAAAAAGGGATCTAAAAATGTGCTTAGGAGTGGGGATTACCTATGATGCCTACGGATTGATGGGATGGATAGGCTTCTTGACCTTAGACTAGGTTCCTATAATCGATTGGGTAGCATGTGGGTAAACCAACCAAACTTACATTACTATATGTGTTACTTCTATACTATATGTGTGACTGTCTGAAAGGGATGTGGTGAGAATTTTTCTCAAAAGTCTCAGCTATAATGTGGCCATTTCCTGTAGAGATCGTTGTGTAACACAAGTCCTCATCGCTGTACATGCTTCTCCTACTTTCTTCACTTTCCTAACCAAACTTTCAAATTGCAACATGCCTTGTCATGATATGTATCTTCAGGTGTCACAATTCTAAGGACTCGCTGTGGTGGGGTATGACCTAGTGCAGTGTTTCTTAACTCTGCTATGGAAACCTTTGGTGCCATTTTTTATGTAATGTATGTATTTTTATTATACTAAGCATTTTCCAATATACTTTAATTCAAAATTTAGCTTTGTTTCAGTGCTGCAGCTTCTATGTATTTTTGTATATACAGTAGAAGCTGCAGAACGCTGCTGTCAGCCGAGCTGGTCTGACGGCTCGGCTGACAGCAGCTCATGTGTGCCTCTGACTTCTCATCTAAGCCTAAGGGCGGATTTACATGAGCGTGTACGTTTTGCGCGGGCAAAAGGCACTTAACAGCTCCGTGTGTCATCCCCATATGATGCGCGGCTGCGTGATTTTCGCGCAGCCGCCATCATTATGACACTCTGTTTGTATGTTTGTAAAAAGAAAAGCACGTGGTGCTTTTCTGTTTTCATTCATACTTTTTACTGCTGTTGCGTGAATCACGCACGTCCCACGGAAGTGCTTCTATGCGAGAAACGCAGAAATATAGGACATGTCGTGAGTATTACGCAGCGGACACACGCTGCGTAAAAATCACGGACTGTCTGCACGGCCCCATAGACTAATATAGGTCCCTGCGAGGGGCGTGAAAATCACGTGCGTTGCACGGACATATATCAGGTTTGTGTAAATCCGCCCTGAGGCCTCGTTTACACGAGCATGATATACGTGCGTGCGACGCAAGTGCTTTTCACGCGTGTCGTACGCACCTATATTAGTCTATGGGGCAGTGCAGACAGTCCGTGAGTTTTGCTCAGCGTGAGTCCGCTGAAAAAAACTCACGACATGTCCTATCTTTGTGCAGTGTTCGCGCATCACGCACCCATTGAAGTCAATGGGTGCGTGAAAACCATGCATGCCGCACGAAAGCACTTCCGTGCGAACGGCGTGATTCGCGCAACAGCTGTCAAACTCTCTTACAAACATCCAAACGGAGTCTCATAATGATGGCGGCTGCGAGAAAATCACGCAGCCGCGCATCATACGCTGATGACACACGGAGCTGTTAAGTGCTTTTGGAGTATAAATCAGAATAGGTAACATTATCTGCTGGTATCATGTCCTCGTTACACCGTTTGCTATGTGAATCCTTTGCCCAATAAAGTGGAAAGGTAGATCTCCAAAAGCAAAATACAACAATCCGCATGACCTGTAAGAAATAGTTGAACAAAGTTTTTGACGAGTTTGGAAAGCCCAAGAAGCATGGACATCAAGGCCATTTCAGATGTGAGACGAACATTCCCAGAATATAGGGAATTAAAAAAAGCTGGTGGTATACCCCTACAATGGGCGGATCAGTGGGCAGCGCCACCAAATGTGTTCATGGATACCAGAGCCCCGCCAACTCCGATTAAGATCTGGGTGAGAGGGGAAGGTTGGAGTCTTATACCACCGTCTCACAATCTTGTAGCTATTTTCTTGCAGCTTGCAAATAACATGAACACTTCTGAATTAACAGGAACGCTCAATCCCATTGGTATAATTTTTTCAGCTATATTAAAAAGCGTAGTTAACTGGATCTCTGGGAAAAAATCGTGCAGTATACGTATAGCCCGAATGTGAGATTTCAACAGGTATTCTCTTTATGGTGTTGGCTGAACTTTAAGGGTATGTTCACACGAGGGCGTCCGTTACGGCTGAAATTACGGGGATGTTTCAGCCTGAAAACATCCCCGTAATTTCAGCCGTACCGGCATGTGCAGGCGCTTGAACGCCGCGTCAATTATGGCCGTAATTGGCGCTGCTATTGGAGTGAATGAATAACGGCTCCAATTACGGCCAAAGAAGTGACAGGTCACTTCTTTGACGCGGGCGTCTATTTACGCGCCGTCATTTGACAGCGGCGCTTAAATATACGCCTCGTGTGAACAGACAAACGTCTGCCCATTGCTTTCAATGGGCAGATGTTTGTCAGCGCTATTGAGGCGCTATTTTCGGGCGTAATTCGGGGCAAAAACGCCCGATTTACGTCCGTAAATAGGCCGTGTGAACATAACCTAAGGGTCACAGTTCACACAGAGCTTTCTGACACGTTTTTTGATGCAGAAACCGTGTCGGAAAACGTCCGAAAATGCCTCCCATTGATTTCAATGGGAAGCGGAAGCGTTTTTTTCCCTCGAGCTAAAAAACCGTTTCGCGGGAAAAAGAAACGACATGCCGTATCTTCGGGTGTTTACGTCTCTGACCTCCCATTGACATCAATGAGAGGCAGAGAAAGCATATTTTGCTGTTTTTTCGCTCAATCGGCGCGAGCGGAAAACGCCATGAAAAACGCAGCAAACGGCGTGCAGGCAGATCAAAATCTAAAAATTTCATTTTTTTTTTAATGTAGATTCCACTAGGTACTGGATGCAGAGGAGTAAAACACAAATGTTCTTGCCCTAATCATAGCTGATGTTGCAGTACCACTTTTACCAGCAGGTGGCAGTACAGAGCTACTGAGGTGAACCAGCAAGATGACTATAACTGTGGTTACAACTATGACTGTGGTTACAACTAGAATTCGTTTCCTTCTGTAAATATTCAATAGTCTGACGGCCTTCCCAATAAATAATTTATTAGCCATACCGTTTGCAAAGCAGTAGCTAGAATATGTTCAGCTCTGGTGCATCTTCTGGCTACTACCTCCGCTTTCGGCTGTTACTGGAAACCTTCACATGAGAGGATGTCTAATAGTTATTTATTTCTAGTTACTAAAGTAGTTAATAAAAGTTGTTTATTACTAAGTGACTTCTATAGTTATAAAAGTTATTTATTTATTACTATGTACTTATATAGTGCCAACCTATAGCATAGAGCTTAGTGCGTTGTCGCCGTTTCATCTACTCGTAAAATCCGCTACTCTGATCCTTTTGGTTTTTTTGTCTAAGCAACTACAAATACAGATTTTCCTCATCTTCAAAGGCTTAAAAAAAATCAGGTCATATTTATTTATTATATATTGTCCTCATTCAATATAACCGATAGATACACAGAACACTATAGTGTATATGAAAAGTACAAAACTTGCCTTATTGTAAACATACATCAATAAAAACATATAGTGGAGGATAAAAAGGAGAAAGGAATAAACCCTAATGAGGGGGGGTAGGACTAGGATGATATACAGAATAATAGCGACATATATATATGTATTAGGGAACAGATAACTTTCCCCCAAATGTACATATACTCACGACCCCTGCTGATACTGCGTAAACCGCTACATAATACATGCAAAGCTTAGTATAGAATGTAGAATAGGGATAGTGTAACAACATAATGAGACAAAATGTATAACATTACACAGCCTACCACCTGGCCCCAACGTACGTTTCGCCCAAAGCTTCGTCCGGGGGATGATTGTCCCTATTCAGTAACAATTTCTGCATATTAAAGCGAGTCCGACAGCTGAATATACTGTCCTAGGTAAGGGCAGCATATTACAGGGACATATTACAGGGACATATTACAGGGACAGGATTTGTTCTACTGTTAGTCAAAAGAGCATTAAAACAATATTGTGCAGTCTGGCCAATAGGGGCTATTAAAGAATATATCGGACTCATAGTCTGAGTCCGGGGTGTTCATGAGGAGAGCGCCCCCTGCCCCGCTCGGCAGTGATAAACGGGCAGCTTTGTATGTATATACTCAGCAGCCAGCCCTCAACCACAGTGAGAAAAGAGAGACGGGGATGGAGACACTCTCTTAAAGGGAACCTGTCACCAGTATTTCACCTATTAAACCAGCAATACCTGGTGGTAGTGGGTGAAAAATCATTTCTATATAACCTATAATTGTCTTCTTAGTCGGCTCTGTGGCTTTAGTATTCGTTTTTTAGTGTTCCCACACCGTATGCTAATGAGCAGAAGAGTCAAATCTTCGTCTGAAAAGAGTCGTATCTTCATTCCTCAAGTCTTTCCGAGTTTACCCCGCCTCCTTACTTTTGATTGACAGCTCCTCGCCTTCCCCCAGCACACAAAATCCAGCGCTTTTGCATTGATGTCCTCTTCTGGTGTGTGCGCACAAATGGACACCGGATTATTACGATAAAAAGGGCAAAATGTTTGCATACAGTTATTTACAGTCGGAGGAGGAGTTTAGGAGCGGGGATAACGGCAATGAACTTTTTATAGCAGCGGCCAGTGAGGGATAAGTAAAGCTCAATAGGTGAAATGCTGGTGACAGGTTCCCTTTAAAGAGGCTCTGTCACCAGATTTTGCAACCCCTATCTGCTATTGCAGCAGATCGGCGCTGCAATGTAGATTACAGTAACATTTTTATTTTTAAAAAACGAGCATTTTTGGCCAAGTTATGACCATTTTTATATTTATGTAAATGAGGCTTTCTAAAGTACAACTGGGTGTGTTTACAGTAAAAGTCCAACTGGGCGTGTATTATGTGCGTACATCGGGGCGTTTTTACTACTTTTACTAGCTGGGCGCTCTGACGAGAAGTATCATCCACTTCTCTTCAGAACGCCCAGCTTCTGACAGTGCAGACACAGCCGTGTTCTCCAGAGATCACGCTGTGACGTCACTCACTTCCTGCCCCAGGTCCTGCATCGTGTCGGCACCAGAGGCTACAGTTGATTCTGCAGCAGCATCAGCGTTTGCAGGTAAGTAGCTACATCGACTTACCTGCAAACGCCGATGCTGCTGCAGAATCAACTGTAGCCTCTGGTGCCGATGTGTCCTCGCTCGTCCGACACGATGCAGGACCTGGGGCAGGAAGTGAGTGACGTCACAGCGTGATCTCTCGAGAACACGGCTGTGTCTGCACTGCCAGAAGCTGGGCGTTGTGAAGAGAAGTGGATGATACTGATTCGTCATCATCATACACTCCCATTCCTAACGCCCAGCTAGTAAAATAAGTAAAAACGCCCCGATGTGCGCACATAATACACGCCCAGTTGAACTTTTACTTTAAACACGCCCACTTGGACTTTTGCAAGCCTCATTTGCATAAATACAAAAATGGTCATAACTTGGCCAAAAATGCTCGTTTTTTAAAAATAAAAACGTTACTGTAATCTACATTGCAGCGCCGATCTGCTGCAATAGCAGATAGGGGTTGCAAAATCTGGTGACAGAGCCTCTTTAATGAATACACCGGACTCATGACTATGACTTTGGGAGTCCGGTGTATTCTTTGACCACTCATATTAGCCAAAGGGCACTTTTTTTTGCACAGTTTTGGCTAATTGGAGGACGTCCCTTTCCTTATAATATGCTGCCCTTACCTAGGGCAGCATATTCAGCTGACAGATTAAATATACAAGTGTAAACAAGGCCATACACACTGGATCAGCGATCTCCAATCTGTGGCCCTCCAGCTGTTTGAAAACTACAACTCACCGCTTATCCTATAGCAGCAGGCAGTCGGGGCATTCTAGAAGTTGGAATTTTGCAACAGCTGGAGAGCTACAGGTTGGGGATCACTGCGTTAGAGCCACTGGAGTATGCAAACACATACCCCCTCAAATGTCATGGATTCAGCAGGATTGTGCTGGATTCTGAACCCAATATTTCTGTTCTGGGGCTCGAGTCCCCTCCCATGAATTGTTATTTTCTGAAAGGTCCCATGCCCTCGGTGCATGAAGACGAAGCTGCAATAATTTCCTCTGCTTTAGAAGAGTCATTATCAGGACTGTCAGCAAGTGACAACATTACTCAGTTATGGCGCCTCCGGCTGATGGAGGGATCCACCGGAGAAGACTTGAGCATTAGGTGAGTATAATGAGGCATGTGGAGGGCATTTATGACTGGCACATTTTATGGTAGGCAATGTGCCTAAAGGGTAGAGCTGACCATTTTTACATTTTATATTTAAAAAATATATATTTGTTTTGCTTTATTGTTACAATCATGACAGTGTTGGTGTATAGATATTCGTGTCACCGTCACACACAAAGTTACCTGGGTCTAAGGCGGGGTGGACATAAACAACAGAAAGGTATTTTAGCTTATTGCATCCAAACAGTTGATTTGTGAAGCAATGGGCCTCTTCATTCTAGCGATCTTTTATCATCCAAGTGTTAGGTCTCCCACAGTTCAGAATATTAAAGTATATCCTATCGATTTGCCATGACTTAGTGATGTGGGAAAAGTTTAATTGATAAAATTCTGACTGCCTGCAGCCGTCACTAGGGTGAACTTACTGCATACACACATTTTTCCATTTCTGTTTGAATTAAAAATGTAAAAATCTGTATTAAGTGAGCTCTGTATAACCGCATGGAATTTTGGACAATTATTGGAAGACTTAAAGTGATGGTGGGCCCCTGTGTAGGTGCACAGGTTGCACATATGGTACAGATGTAGCCGTCTTTACCTTGACTTTTAACGCATTTAATACAAAGTGGCTAGATCGCTTATCTTGACTTTTTCAATGACTTTTCAATGGCTTTTGTTGTGTGATATCACGCTGCAGCAAGTTATCAGAATCAAGTTAAAGATGGCTACATCTGTACGTCTGTCACTGTCCTAAGCCCTGACATTTACTAGACCTAGTAATAACATTGACATTTTAGTGGAAATTCAGAACTCAAAAATCAGAAGCTCATGCAAAAAATTTGAGTTAAAACTGAAATAACACAGCAGAATAAGTACTCAAACATGAATTAACCCCTTCCCGCTTTGGCCACTTTTGACCTTCCTGACAGAGCTTTATTTTTGAAATCTGACATGTGTCACTTTATGGGATAATAACTTTGTAATGCTTTTACCTATCCAAGCGATTCTGAGATTGTTTTCTCGTGACACATTGTACTTACAGTTAGTGGTAAAATTTGGTCCATACATTCAGTATTTAATTGTGAAAAAAACCGAAATTGTGCAACATTTTTTTCACAAATTAGCATTTTTCAAAATTTTTATGTATCTGCTCGTAAAAAAGATAGTAATACCACACAAAATAGTTGCTAAATAACATTTCCCATATGTCTAATTTACATTGGCATCGTTTTTTGAACATCCTTTTATTCTCTCACCACATTATAAGTGGCCTATATTATACATGATGTGATCGACGCTGTAATGTAGATTACACCAGTGTTTTTTATTTATAAAAACGATCATTTTTGACGGAGTTATGACCTATATTAGCTTTATGCTAATGAGTTTCTCATTAGACAACTGGGCGTGTTTTACTTTTTGACCAAGTGGGCGTTGTACAGAGTAGTGTATGACGCTGACCAATCAGCGTAATACACTTATCCCCATTCATTTACTCTGCAGATAGCGATATAGCATTACTACAGTTTGCTGACTATGAATATACATTACCCGCAGCCAGGACGTGATGTGTATTCAGAATCCTGACCACTTCTATAGCGTCTCTGTGCTTTACAGCACAGCGAGATCTCGCTGTGAATGACAGCTTGCAGCGTAATCTCGCAAAACTACGCCTGCTATGCTGTAAATCACAGAGACGCTACAGAAGTGGTCAGGATTCTGAATACACATCACGTCCTGGCTGGAGGTAATGTATATTCATTGTCATGACATACTGTTATACTGTGCTATCGCTAGTGCTGTGTAAATGAATGGAGAGAAGTGTATGACGCTGATTGGTCACTGATTGGTCAGCGTCATACACTTCTCTCCACAACGCCCACTTGGTCAAAAAGTAAAACACGCCCAGTTGTCCATTGAGAAACTCATTAGCATAAAGCTAATATAGGTCATAACGCTGTCAAAAATGATCGTTTTTCTAAATAAAAAACACTGCTGTAATCTACATTACAGCGCCGATCACATCATGTACAATATAGGCCACTTATAATGTGGTGACAGAGCCTCTTTAAAGCTTTAGCAGAATTTTCTCACATTTTCAAGGAAATTTCAAACGTCTATTTTTACAGGGACTAGTTCTGTTGTGAAATGGCTTTGAGGGGCCCATACAATACAAATCCCCATAATTCATCCCATTTAAAAAACATCACCACTCAAAGTATTCAAAACAGCATTTAGAAAGTTTCTTAACCCTTTAGGTGTTTCACAAGAATTAAAGCAAAGTAGAGATGAAATGTACAACTTTTATTAAATAAATTATTTTATTTATTTTTGTGCAGAAATTCATATTTAATAAAAAATAATTATGTAACACAGAAAATTTTACCAGAGACACACAACTAAATATTTATTACCCAGGTTCTACAGTTTTTAGAAATATCCCACATGAGGCCCTATTGTGGTAATGGACTGAAGCACCGGCCTCCGAAGCAAAGGAGCACCTGGTGGATTTTGTGGCCTTCTTTTTATTAGAATGTATTTTAGGCACCATGTCAGGATTGAAGCGGTCTTGTGGGGCCAAAACAGTGAAAATACATCCAAAAAGACACAATTTTGGAAACTACAGCCACAAGAAATTCATCTAGGGGTGTAGCGAGAATTTGATCCCACATGTGTTTCATAAATGTAATTAGAATTTGGACATGAAAATGAAAATGTTTATTTCTTTCCCAATAAGCTATGGGGGCATTATACTGTATGGGGGCAGCTATGGGAACATTATGCTGTATGGGGGCAGCATATTGGGAATTAATCTGATTATCTGGGGTAGCGCATTCCAGAGGACGGGTGCAGCACGAGAAAAATCTTGGAGACGGGAGTGGGAGGTTCGGATTATGGTGGATTTTAATCTATGGTCGTTGGCAGAACGTAAAACGCGAGTAGGGTGGTAAACAGATATGAGGGAGGAGATGTAAGGAGGTGCAGCACTGTGGAGAGACTTGTAGGTGAGAGTAATAAGTTTAAATTTAATTCTGAAGTGTATGGGCAACCAGTGCAGTGACTGGCACAGGGTAGAGGCATTGGTATAGCAGTTGGTCAAAAAGATGAGCCTGGCTCCTGAATTAAGCATAGGAAGAAAGGAGAAAAGAGAACTGGCACTGGCCTAATTCGGACACATTATTGTACCTGCATGGAGATCCTTTCGGGCATATAATGTGGAGTCAGCTCTTAAATTGTTGCTCGTGGGGTGCTCATTGACAAAAACAGCACGCTGTATAATATAGCAGGGGATAGAAATTCGAGGCACTCACTGTTTGCGGCAATAAAACTTATTTATTGGTAACAATCTTGGTCTGTTTGATGTGGAATGAACTTACGGCCAGTTTGCGCTACACACGCTTTGTCAAGGCCCTCCAGGGTAGACCTAGCGTTCCAGGAGTTTGGAGATAAAGGGGAGATTAGAGAATGGTCGGTAGTTAGCAGCGCTGGATGGGTCAAGAGCTGTTTTTTTTCAGTAACGGGTTTATAACGGCATGTTTAAAAGAGGAGGAAAAGATTCCAGAAGAAAGAGGTTAAATATTTTAGTCAGGTGACTAGTGACAGATAGGGTCACTGGGGCAGGTAGTAGGACGAGAAGAAGAGAGGAGCCTAGAAACTTGGAGGCATTATACTGTGTGGGAGGCACTATGTGAGCATGATACTGTGTGGGCTGAACTGGGTGTGTATGGGCGGGGATTGGGTGGGAGTAGAGGCGTGGCTTATAAGAAAAAAATTATACACACGCCGCATCGGTTGTCCCTCTTTGTGATACTTGGAAGATGGGAGGTATGGAGGAATCCCCGGCCAGAGCATTGCCAAACCTCTTCCTGGGGATTCCGCTCCTGGAGAAGCCCCTGACATCACTATCCATATATGGACTCTGACTATGTACAGGGAGGGGGGTATTGCACTATCTACAAGATGTCACCATATAGTCTCATTAACCTCAGTTATACAATTTGTAGTCAGGCACTGACCTCTCTTTCAATTATTTTATTTTCATTTATTGTTATGTTAACTCCCTTATATAACTGTATTGCTTGTAAAATGTACAAATGATTTTATGCTCGAGTTACATAAAAAAAAGGTGAAAAAAGATGAGATGTCGGGAAAGAAGTTGGGGGTGGCGCCAAACTGAATCTTTGCCCTGGGTGCTGGAGTATCTAGCTACGCCTCTGGCGGGACTGACGGATTCAGTGTCAGCAGGTCCTGTGTGTCTCTGACAAGCAGGTTCCACCAGTTTTCAATCACATTTAAGTTATGAACTTAGAAGTGATCGATAGCAGCTCGATTGAGTCCCGTGGACCTGATGGCTTCAAGTCTTAGCGCACGATACAGCTTCTCTGTATACAAAGCAGCTGTATCTCAAAAAGTAAAAATAATTTTAAATAAAAAGTATTTTGAAAGTTGCACTAATCACCCTGATACATATTTTTATTAAAAAAAGTACGATTTCAAAGGTGTACATCCACTTTAACTATCCACAACAAATGGTAAAACTACTTAAAATTCACTTGGGAATGGCGGGAGTGGCGTTGGATCGTTAGCAGGTGAGTATTCCATTCCTTACAGTGGGGGCTTTTAAATTCAGGGGCACAATGTGGGGCACATTTAGACCAGGGGGCACAGTGTAGAGCATGTTTAGTTTATGGGGCACAGTGTAGAGCACTTTTAAATTAGGGGCACAGTGTGGGGCACTTTAAATTCAGGGGACACAGTTTGGGGCACTTTTAATTCAGGAGCATATTGTGGGTCATATTATTTATTCAGAGGGCACAATGTAGGGCATATTTTTTTTTTATCCGGGTGGCATAATGTGGGCCATTTTATATTCAGGGGCACAGTGTGAGGTATATTTTTATTTAGGGGCACAGCGTAGGGCATATTTTTTATTGAGGGTACGCTATATGTGAATACCTCTTTGACTGATTTTACAGAACTGACTGTTGGATACACAACTGTTTCTTTTCCATTTTACTTTTTGTTATTAACTATTTGTTAGAACACATCTGACAAGTCCACTATAAATCTTTGTTTGGGTTGCAGTACAGAACTTTCACCACATGATGTCACATGTGCTGTTAGTTTGATAAAGAACAAAATATAATATCCTGATTATCAAATTAAATTTTAACTTATTAAATTTTACAGCTTGCAGTTGAGAAATAACAAGAATACATTACCCAAAGAACTTATTACAGCATTTAACTAGATCATAATCACTTTATCAGGTTCTTTATTTAGATTTCAGTAATGTCATATTTCTGAATCTTGGTTCTTGGTGCCAAGCCCCAATAATGCCATGCAGTGTCTGGGATCAATAATGCATCTCAGGGAATGTAATTGCACATGGGCCCTGAATTCTTGTCACATAAGAGAGTAGTGATATTATAAAGGTGCAAAGGTCCGAGGTGGTATCACAATATTTGTAAAATCATTTGCGCCCCCCCACGCAAACTTCTCATGGCCGACGGTCCGCAACTTTCAGCTGCATCGCTGGGTCTCCTAAGTGACCCAACAATGCAGCACTAGCAGCCAGGGGCGTCACTAAGGACTTAAAATGTCAGGGGAAATAGCCCCAATACATATGTGTCCGCCCCCAAAAAATGTGTATGTGTGTGTATAGAAGAGGCCGTACTGCAGACAAAAGAACAGAATAAGGGGGGGCGTGGCTTGGATGCAGACCGAGACGGACGCTTTTTGGTGAGCTCCGTCCAACAACCTCAAGCGACGAGACATTAAAGCATACCTGAAGCTGGGAATTGGTCTGGTCTCCTGCTCCTGATCCGGTGTACAGGATGATGACGAGGAAGAGGGGGAATAAGTCCGGCCCGAAGCGGCTGACGGACTTCTTCTCATCCCGCAGCATGAGGAAAGACGAATCACAAGATGGCGCCGGCTGCAGCTCCCCTGGGGCTGAGCGCGACACAGAGGCGGGAATGGATTCGCCGACAGCTTCAAACGGTGAGCCCGCAAACTCCCCTGAATGTCAGACGTTGGCCGGCCCGAGGTGCAGAGACAACCAGCTGCTACTTTCCCCTAGCTCCCCGGTGTCACAGGGAGGGGGACATGTACATAGGGCGGCAGTGAGACGTCAGCTAGAGGAGGACACCTTGCCCCCTGATAGTCAGGATTTACAGAGAGCCCAGCTTTCCTCCTGCAATGTAATATCGGAAGACATTTTGCTGGCTGATAGTGATCCGATATCTAGCCTCCCTTCTACAGATCAGGTGGCATCGGAATCTTTTATTAAGGGACTGGTGATGGCCCTCAGAGGGTCCCTGCATCCCTGCAAAAGGACTTGGCAAAGATCACAGCTACACTACACTCTAATATAGAGGATCTAGGCTCCAGAGTAGATCATGTAGAAACAAAAATGGGGGATTTTACCCAGGCACACAACGACCTAGTGGACGCACACGAGGCTTTGGAAGAGGAGATAGAGGTCATGAAATCTAAGATGGCGGATATGGAGGATAGGAATAGGAGGAACAACGTTAAATTTCGGGGCATCCCGGAATCTGTGTCTCCATCTGACCTCCCACTGTTCTTGCAAAAGCTGATTAAATCTCTCCTACCACAATCTACGCCTCAGGACCTGATCATAGATCGTGCGCATCGTTTACCTAAGCCTAAAGCTCTGCCATCAGATGTCCCAAGAGACGTACTTTCCCGCATTCATTTTTTCCATGTCAAGGAAGCCCTAATGTTTGCGGCGCGAAGGGCCCAGAAGCTACCAGACCCATATGGAGGAGTACATCTCTATGCGGATCTTTCACAAGTCACGTTGCAAGCCAGAAGAAATTTCCTACCGGTTACTCTGTCGCTACGAAACAACAAAATCCCGTATAAATGGGGATTTCCTACAAAGCTTTTGGTTCGGAAGGAGGATCGTACACATGTTTTTCATAAACCGGCAGAAGGAGTTAAGTGGCTGAAGGAATGGGGAGTCCCGATGACCGACCTGCCTGTGAAACCCCCACCCAGGGGCCCGTCTAGAATTTCTCCGGAGTGGCGGGGTCAGGCTGATTCTCGCTGAAGATACTTAGATTTGAGTTCATGAGGTTGAGGCTCTTCAAGTCGAACTCTCGTCCCCAGTAATCCTTACAGGATCGTTGAGGTCTTCTAGATCCTGTTGTCTTTACATTTCTACAGGGACTGTTTCGTCCCGGACGTATGTGGTTATTATTGTGGTTCAATTGTCCCCTGTTTTTCTTCCACACCTTTTTCACCAGGTATATTTTCTTCAGTGCTCCTTCAGATGTTGATACGAAGAGATTAATGTATTTTGCATATTGTATAATGCTCAATTGGAAATGTGATAATGGCGGTTAAAATAGTCTCGATGAATGTAAAAGGCTTGAATAGCCCATTTAAGAGGTCCTCCGCATGGAAAGAGGCTCGAAACTCGAGAGCAGATATCCTGTGTTTACAGGAAACTCATTTCCAGAAGACGCATCACCCTCCTTTTGCTAACACCAATTTCCCTCATGTTTTTATGGCTAATTCTGATAAGAAGAAAGCAGGGGTTTTGGTGGCGTTCAGGGACGCTCTGGATTTTAAGCTTGTGGATTCCTTGATTGATGTGGGAGGGAGATTTCTTGCTCTGGTATGTGTTATCAATGACTCTTTAATAACATTAGTCAATATATATGCCCCTAATACTTCACAGATCCGATTTCTGAACAAAACCATGCGGAAAATACGTAAGATTCAAAAGGGCCAGCTCATTCTTTGTGGAGATTTTAATGTGGTTCCAGACAGAGTCATGGACACTACTAGCAGGAGCAGGAGGTCTCTCCCTACACTCTCACCGTGGGCTCAGAAAGAGGACCTTTATGATGTGTTTAGATGCCATAATGTGTTGTCCCGGGAATTTACTTACTACTCTTCTTGCCACCACACTTTTTCTCGGATCGACATGTTTATGGTAGATAAATGGTTGCTACAGGCTGTAATTAAGGCAGAGGTAGGGGAGATCACATGGTCAGATCATGCCCCTATTTCCATGCAGATAGCGCTGGCTCCCTGGTCTCGTCCCTTCAGAAATTGGCGCAACAACACCTTCCTGATGGCCCTTCCCAAATATAAAGCTCATATCTCCTCTCAGATACAGGAGTATTTTGATTTCAATGACTCCCCAGACGTAGACCCCTTTACCCTGTGGAACGCTCATAAAGCAGTGATGCGGGGAATCCTGATTCAACAGAGTTCGCATTATTATAAACAAAAGCGGGTCAATACGGATAGGGTCCTAGACCAGATTAGAGTTCTAGAGACACAGCAAAAAGCCTCCCCTTCGGTCACACTAAACGAGGCCCTGACCAAACTTAGGCAGGAACTGAGAAGGCTGCTTATAGCGGACTTTGATAAACATTTAACCTCGCTTCGTATGACATATTACACCTCCCATAATAAGGCGGGCAAATATATGGCGACAAGGGTTAAATTGAAACAACAGAAGAGCAGAATTCCATTCCTGGAAGCAGAAAACAAGGATCCTAAGATTTCCAATCCTCAAGACATTGCTGACAGATTTAGCTTATTCTATTCTAAGCTTTATAACTTAGGGGATGACCCTGCCACTCCTCACCCTACTTTGGAAACCATAGACAGATTCTTGGACCAGATACATCTGCCTAAGATAACCCCCCCTCAGCTAGAGCAACTGAATGCCCCTATTCTGACAGAGGAGGTGATCAAAGTTATTAGGTTGGGTAAACAACATAAAGCCCCGGGTCCGGATGGGTTCTCATCCGAATATTATAAAATAAATGAAAGAACCTTAGCCCCGTATTTAGCGCGAGTATTTACCGCAGCAATGGATAGAGGTAATCTTCCCGAGGAGATGTTACAGGCGACAATAGTGACCATTCCCAAGCAGGGGAAGCCTCCTACCCTGCCGGCAAACTTTAGGCCCATCTCACTACTGAACTGCGACACCAAACTTTATGCAAAAATTTTGGCCCAGCGCTTGCTGACTATCCTCCCTTCTATAATTCACAATGACCAGGTGGGCTTTACTCAAGGCCGGCAGGCCCCAGATGGTACCAGACGCATAATCAACCTGATCTCCAAGGCAGAGATTAGCCGGACGCCATCTCTTCTCCTCACACTGGATGCGGAGAAGGCGTTCGATAGGATTCATTGGGACTTTGCTTTTGCAACAATGCGGAGGTTTGGTTTCTCTGGCCCCATATTGAAAGCGATAGGAGCTCTCTACTCCTCACCCTCGGCTAGAGTATTGGCTAATGGAATGATGTCCAAACCATTTGGTATTACTAACGGTACCAGACAGGGGTGCCCCCTCTCGCCCTTACTATTCACGATGGTTATGGAACCTGTAGCGGAGATGATTCGAATGGATCTGGAGGTTCGGGGGATTTCGGTGGGTCATAGACAACATAAAATTGGCTTGTTTGCAGATGATGTCATTTTAACCCTTACAGACCCATTGACTTCTCTTAGAAGAGTAACGGAGATTTTGGATGGGTTCAGTAGGGTCTCGTACTATAAACTTAACGTGTCCAAGTCTCAGATATTGGGCTTGTCAATACCCACGAGATTGCGCCAAGACATCCAAAAAGAATTCTCGTATGGGTGGGAGGAGGAGTCGATCCCTTATCTAGGTATTAACTTATGTTCTAAAACCTCTAGACTGGCGCATATCAATATTCTTCCTTTACACGATAAATTGCAGGGGGAACTGCAACGTCTATCAGATACGGAGCCTTCCTGGATGGGCCGTATGGTCCTATATAAAATGTTAATTTTGCCTAAGATACTATATATTTTTAGGACAGTTATGGTCCCGATGCCTAGGGCCCTACTTCGTAAGTTGCAAGAACAGCTGATGAAATTTATATGGAATAAGGGGAAGCCCCAGGTAGCCCGCCAGCGTCTTTATGTCCATAAACGGAGGGGAGGCATGGGAGTACCGAACTTGGAAGCGTACCATATAGCTATAGGGGTGAGGCAATTGAGACACTGGTGCCTTCCGTTTACGGGCTCTAGTTGGCCTACGATTGAGCGCCACTTGATCGGGGATATTCCTCTTTCCTCGCTACTGTTATCCCAGACAAGATTTCCTAAGAGTATTACCCCGCGATTCCCTACGGTGATGGCATCAATACAGGCATGGAAAGCGGCTTTAAAAGCAATGCCTTCCTCCGCTCCCATCCGCACGATCCCTCTACCAGTGGATACGTTGGAGCTTCTGGTTCCTAACCTAAGATTGGGGAATTGGGCCGCCTTGGGGGTTACTACATTACCTGATTTATTTGAAAATGATTCTATAAGATCTTTCTCAGAGTTAAGGGCAGAATTTGCAATCCCACAGACAGATCTCTTTAAGTACCGACAGGTTCGTCATCTTCTTCCATCTGGCTCTAATACACAGGTTCAGGTGCCATCCGGGCTGTATGATTTGGTCTTCAAGACCATAATGAGGGAATCTACGCTAACGCGAGCTTTATACGATATACTTCTGGGGGATACGGAAACATCCAAGACCCCACAGATGGGAAATGGGAAAAAGAGCTAGGGGATTCCTACGGGGTTGAGGTATGGAGTAAAGCAATTAAGTGGACACTGCGAGCCACTATGAACTCGAATCTTCTAGAGGTCTTTCACAAACTACTATTGAGATGGTACTACACTCCTCTCCAATTGTCCAAGATATACCCGTCTTCTAGTCCCTTGTGTTGGAGAGGCTGTGGGAAAGTGGGATCATTATTACATATTTTTTGGGAGTGCCCAGCTATTGCTCCACTGTGGAAAGATGTATTTTTTTTTTTTTTTTAAATTCTTTATTTTCGTGACAACAGCCACATATTTTCAGAATACACAATACAGCAGGTACATGTGGGAAAATATATCAACTTGCAAAAAACCAAGATGTATGCTTTTGAAATTTACAATGTAAACCTACCACGAGGTAGTATTATATGTCATCTTTAAGGTATAAACATGAACTTCCCCACTATGCATAAGAAAGACATATTTAGTTAAAAGTACAGAATGAAGTGAAAGAGCAAGAAGGGGAGGAGAAGTAGTAACTCCCACCGGGGAGACCCCCACCACCCCCGAACAGGACCCCACGAGCTATCCATCAGTGTCCACACTTCCAAGAATGTCAGTGTAGAAGTCGGAGTCCTGAAACACGATCCACGGGGCCCACGTGCGACAGAACCTAGTGTGTGCATCGTGAATGGAGGAGGTTAGGTCCTCCATATGCATAAGGTCATTGACCTTCGAGATCCACAGAGACAGTGACGGCGGAGAGGATTTCTTCCAGCGTAAAGGGATACAATGTCGTGCAGCCATCACTAAAAAGTGAAGGAGAGAGCGTTTGTATGTGTTAGCCGGAATGTCACAGTGATGGAGGAGGAAGAAGGCCGCGTCCATGTTACAGGTAGCGTCTGTAACCTTGAGGATCACCCTTTTGACCCCGTCCCAAAATCCCGTTAGTCGTGAGCATGACCAGAAAGTGTGTAGAAGGGTACCATTGTCCAAACCGCATCTCCAACAGAGAGGTGAGACAGCCGGGAAGATGCGATGAAGGCGGACCGGGGTCCTATACCATCGTGAGAGCAACTTAAAGCTAGCCTCCTGATATCGTGAGCTAATTGATGTTTTATGAGCTAGGGTAAGAATTCGGGAACATTGGCTTGTGGTAAATGTGATTCCCAAGTCAGCCTCCCATTCCGAAATGTACCCAGGCGTCGGTAGGTCCGGCGGGTTTAGTAGAAGACGGTAAATTGTGGACAGAGTATGGCGCGCCGACCCATCCTCGGCACATATCGTTTCCAGCTGAGATCTAGGGGCGTGGAATAGGGCCGAAGAGGGCAATGAAGAGTAGAAGTGACGGAGTTGGAATACACGCCAATAACCCAATGGGGGGAGGTCAGGCATCCGTGTCAACTCTGCGAGAGAGAGCCACTCGGAGTTCTTCAAGAAGTGTTCTGCCCTAAATACCCCTGCCGACGACCAAGACTTGAACACCGGATCTGTCACTCCAGAGGGAAAGGAAGGGTTTCCCAGAATCGGAGTCATGGGAGAGCATAGAGGGAGGAGATTCGATCGGACCACTGGAAGTGCACAACAACGGAGCGTGGGGCCTATCGTGGGATGACGGTGTAGGGACGTGGGAAGTCCCTGTTTCAACCAAGGAATCGTCTCTAAAGGAATCTCCGAGAAACCTTGCTCAAGGCCTATCCAGGCCTTAAAGGGGGCGTGCCTACACCAGTCAACCACTCGCGTCAGATGCGTTGAAATGTAGTACGAGCGAATGTCAGGGAGTGCTAATCCCCCCGTCTCCCGGGAGCGGCATAGGAGCGCACGACTGAGACGTGGGTGTTTGCCATTCCAAACAAAGGACTTTTGAATGGTATTAATCGCTTTGAAAAATGACGGGGGGACCGCTATAGGAAGGGCTTGGAAGAGGTACAGCAGACGAGGAAGTATATTCATCTTAAAGATCGTGCAACGTCCCATCCAAGTAAATGTGCCCCCCGTCCATCTGGCGCAATCTGCTTTCACATCCGCGAGAAATCCTGGAAAGTTTAAGTTGTAGAGCTCCTTGAGGTCCGCAGGTATGCGCACTCCCAGGTACTTAAGGGCCACCGGGTTCCATTTGAAACTAAAAGATTGCTCCAATGAAGACAGCAGGGAAGGGGGAAGGGAGACACTCATGGCCTCGGATTTGGAGAAATTTATTTTAAAGTTAGAGAGGTTGGAAAATCGACTAAACTCCTGCATTAGATTCGGGAGGGAGACCGTGGGGTTAGTAAGAAAGAATAGCAGGTCGTCTGCGTACGCTGCCACCTTAGTGACCCGGGATCCCTCTCCTATTCCCTTAATATCCTGATTTGCACGAACATGTCTGAGGAAGGGTTCCAGGGTAAGGACAAAGATCAAGGGGGACAAAGGGCAGCCCTGTCGTGTCCCATTATGGATTGTAAAATCATCCGAGAGGATACCGTTCACCCTGACTCTGGCAGATGGGCAGGAGTACAATGACATTAACCATCCCATCATTTGAGGACCTAAACCGAGTCGGAGAAGTGTTTCCTCCATGTAAGTCCAATTGACTCTGTCAAATGCTTTTTCAGCATCAGTGGACAGGAGCATAAGTGGTACACGAGACAATTGGGATTTATATATGAGATTGATCGCCTTTGTGGTGTTATCCCGGGCCTCACGTCCCAACATGAACCCCGCCTGGTCAAGATGGATTATCCCACCAAGCAGAGGGGCCAGACGCATGGACAATATCTTGGCAAAGAGTTTAATGTCTGCGTTAAGCAGTGAGATTGGTCTGTAGCTAGCACACTGAGAAGGGTCTTTTCCCGGTTTGGGAATCACCGCTATATGGGCCCTAAGAGCGTCTGATGGAACGCGTGAGGAGGAGGATAGAGAATTCAGGGATGCCAGCAAGTGCGGCCCAATGCAGGAGATAAATTTCTTATAGTAGGGTAACGTGAAGCCGTCAGGCCCCGGGGCCTTCCCCGCAGCCGAGTTTTTGAGCGCATCAGTTAGTTCGGTCATGGTAATCGGTTCTTCCAAGGCAGTGAGTACCTCCTCTGTCAGGAATGGCAGACCTGAGTCCGCAATATAGGATTGGATATGTGCACGAAAGTCGTTTGATGCCGTGGCCGGGTTGGTGGCGTCGGTGTTGTAAAGAGCAGCGTAAAAGTTACGGAACTGTGCCGCTATATCCAGAGGCATGTTGGCTCGTACGTTGGGGGAGGATGTAATAAAGGGGACATAAGTGCGCGCTTGTTGGATCCGCAGGGCTCTAGCTAGCGATCTGCTGCATTTATTACCATACTCGTAGAAATGACGCTTACATTTAGAGAGGGTGGCTTTAGCTTTGGATAATAATATGGTGCGTAACTCTTCCCGTTTCTGAATTAATGCAGATCTACATTCAACTTCATGGGTACGCTTATGTGTGACTTCTAGAGCTTTGATCTCCGACAATAGCCGAACGATAGTCACGGCGCGCTCTTTTTTCAATCGCGCTCCATGTTTGATGAAAGTGCCGCGAACAACGCATTTATGTGCCTCCCATAGCACCCTCGGGTTCGTGTCAACGGCTGTGTTTGTGATGAAATAGTCATCAAGCGTTCGCTGAACGTCTGATGAGACGAGGGAGTCATTAAGAAGCGAGGGATTGAGTTTCCACTGGGATTGGAACAATAACGGAGATTGCAATGAAATAGACATTGTGACAAGAGCATGGTCTGAGAAAGAGATCGAGTCAATGTCAGCCGCTTGTAGCGATGGTAGAGCGCTGTGCTTGATAAATAACAAATCAAGTCTGGAATAAATGTCGTGTACTGAGGAATAAAAGGAAAAGTCCCTATCCGATGGATGAAGAAGGCGCCACGTGTCTACAAAGTTGTGATCATGGAGGGCTCGTTTAATGCGACGCAATTGGGAGTGGGGGATTGATGATGAACCTGATGAAACATCCATGGTTGGGTCCAATGCTACATTGAAGTCACCTCCCAGGACAATGGTACCCTCCCCAAACTCCTCCAATGTGTCTAAAAAACCACTCAATGCTGTACCCTGACCCATATTAGGCAAATAGAAGGAGGCGAAGGTATAAATCTGTGAGTCGATGCTACCCTTGACCAAAAGCATTCGCCCCATTCCATCACTGCGAGCGTCCAGGTATTCCCAAGGGATAGAGCGGGAAAGAAGTATACTTGTCCCTCTGGATTTCGGGTCAGGAGAAAAGCTATGATATGAGTGAGGAAACCATAAGTTGGATAACTTAAAGGGTTTCTGTTCACTCAAATGCGTTTCCTGCAGGAAAGCTACATGTAATTGTCTGCCTTTCAGCATGTTGAGCAGGATGGATCGCTTCCCAGGACTATGTAAGCCCTTAACATTCAATGAGCCTATCCGTAGGTCTATCTGGGAATGACGGGCCATGTCCCCGGCGGGAATGGGTAGAGGGAAGGGAGGACAAGGAAGGAAGAAGTGAAAGATCAGACAGAAAAAAAAAGAAAATATACAGAAAAGGTGGCCCCGAGGCCAACTCCTACGTGGCAAGAAAACCTGTGGAGAAAAAGTTAGTGATACAACAGGAACAAGGAAAACCAGAGCAAAGCGGAGGGGGAGCCCCGCACAGTGAGCAGCATATTAAATGAACAATACAACTTTCGTCCAATGCCCCCCAGGGGGAGGACAAGGGAGGCCGGAACATCACATATAACCAGGCCCAACAATAAAGGCCCAACAAACAGTACTCTCCCTTTTTACTGAGACACCTAAGAGCGAGATATAGAGGGACACCAGGGCAGGGCCACCGGTGGACTACGAGCTCAAGATATTATCCGGGTCCTTAATAGAGGGCCAATAAACCAGCAGGCCTCGTCTGGCACCACATGACCTAACGTAGCTTCCTGCCAGCCAGTACAATAACCCTGCCCGGATGCCCCGCCACATGAAAATACCCGCCGCCTCGTCTGTAGTAACTAAAAAGAAGGGAGGGGAGAGAAAGGGGATGGAAGGGAAGAGAAGGAATGTGAGAAGCAGGCACAAGGGAAGAGCAGACAGATACAGTCGATGCCCGCCAAAAGGTGAGCCATAAGATTAGTAGGGGATACCGCAGTACATATAACCGTTATAATCACCAGAAACCCCTTCCATAAGAACATTAAGATATGCATATGAGATATGAATAGAAGGCTAGAACATGTGGTATCCCCCCGGACAAATAAACAGCCGCTATATGGATATACAACAAGGTAGACCACATGAAAAACTACAATGAAAGGGGTTAGCCCCTTAACTAGTGTTACAGTGCACATATAACATAACATGTAATATAATAGGACCCTAGGCAAAAATACTGTCACGTTAGCATAGTAATACACACACCGCCCCCTGATTGTCCTCATGTACGTGACCGTAAACGGGCTCTAAGTAATGAAATGGGGGGGGCATGTATACCACAGCAAACCACCATGTTAGGGGTAAAGGGGGGGGGGAGGGAGAAGTTAGGCACAAAGGATGTAGACAATATAGAGGACTGGGTATATCTACTGTTCTGTGGGTAGCAAAGGATCAGAAGTGTCGACCCTCTTCCAGGAAAGTCCAATCAATCATGGGCGAGAAATAAACGTAACGGAGTTGCTCACTAGGACCCGTGAGCATGGACACTTCTTCAGTAGGATGTAGAGAGTACCTGTAGGTAATAAGATAAATAAAGAGCAAACAAGAAGAACCATTTGGTACTTTAGGAAACCCGATAGCCGTAGGAAGCCATTGATATGTCATCAGCATAACAACTCGTAGATCCGGAGACCAATCAGGCCTCGGGCGGTAAACGTTGTGAGAGATCAGGCTGAGTTCCTATTGATTCCAGTAATGAGGATCTGCTGAGCGGCTGACTCGGGCGCCGATTACGCCGACGTTGAGGCGGTTCAGACCGATCTAACGACAGCCAATCCGGGACCGGGAACGGAGCAATTTGCAAAAACCGAAATAGGGCTTCTAAATCCGAGGAATGGCGCAGGATAAAGGAGGCAGCATCCCTGCTGACGACCACGTGAAATGGGTGTCCCCATCTATAAGTGGCTCCCGCCGCTTTGATTTTTTCTAGCAGCGGATGCAGTAGACGTCTCATGTAAAGTGTCCGCGGCGATACATCCGGATAAATCGCAACCCTGCCTCCATCAACCGCAACCGGACCATGCGACCAGGCTCCTCTAATTATCAAATCCTTGTCAGAGTAATAGTGCAACCGACACAGCACATCCCGCGGGTTTGAAGGGTCGATCGGACCGGGTCTCGAGACTCTGTGCACGCGGTCCAATAGGAATGTCGCTTCCAGGGGTCTGTCAGTAACTTTGTTAAAGATGGCAGTAATTCTATTAGGGAGGTCGTCTCTGGGACCTAAGTCCGGGAGGCCCTTCAGTCGAATATTATTTCTGCGGCCCCTGTTTTCTTGATCATCCAGTTGAAGTGCAAGGGACTGCATATGTGTTCTATTAACAATGGCCGCCTGCTCCAATACATGAACCCTGTTGTCAATAGCGTCGACCGCACCGCCAGTGGCAGTAATCCTGGTGTCCACCCTGTCTACCTCACATCTCAAGTCTGCTATATCTTGCTGGTGGGATAGTTCAATTCTGGTCACCAGGGAGTCTAAGTCTTGTCTAGTAGGGAGAGCTTGTATTAGTTCCCTTAGTAAGTGAAAGTCTGCATGCAAGGCAGGTTGAAGGGGGATGCCCTCAGAGCTACCAGGCCTGGGGGCAGTGGTTGATGGCAAGGCACACAGGGAAGTGATAGGGGATACTGGCGGTACCTCATTACTCCTGAGTCCTAGGAGTGAAGCAGGCCTCGGTGGGTTGTCCAGCTGCCCCTGCATGCCAGGCGCCCCGGCCATAGCCGCGCTCATGCGATCCTCTGCTCTCCACGTGTCTGTTATCTGTGTTGCAGGCGCCATGACACCCAGTACTTCGGGAACGGCCTGAGACGCTGAGAGGAAGCGATCCATGCCTGTACTCCGTGTCTGAGATCGGGACAAGGAGCGGGAGGGTGTAGAGCTTTGTCCCCTACGTTTTCCTGGCATCTCCCGGTACTCAGGACGGGCTAAGCCTGGATTCTGCGGCACCACTGCACGGAGCTCCCCCGAAACGCGTGCTCACTCCGCCATGGCTAAGCCCCGCCCCCCGGAAAGATGTATTTGATTTGTTATCCACGTTAGTAGGCGCCCATCTGGAGCCCAGTGCAGCGTTGGCTCTCCTGTCCTTGGACATAGACTCGGTTGAGACGTCCCGGAGAGTTATTGTATCTCATGTATGCCTGACAGTTAAACACTTATTGGCCAAGAAATGGAAATCTAACATAGTCCCCTCTCTAAGGGAGGTGATCGATAGTGTATCATCTCATTGTGGGTACGAAAGGCTCTTTGCACTTCGACACAACGGATTGGTGCGCTTTAATTCCCAATGGCAGCCGTGGGCAGACAAATTCCCATTTTGAGGAGTCAGGGTTCTTAGGATATGATAACTCAAAGAAGTGGAATTACTGAAGGTACTATGACGGTGTATTAACCAATTTATACTTGGTATGTATCCTGGTTTTCCCCCCCCTCCCCCGTTTTTCCTTCTGTCTTTCCTTTCCCCCCCCCCCCTCAGATTGCGTATTGACTGACTGTTTACACTGCATTGGAACTTCCTGATAAGGAAGCTGTTTATTATTTGTAACCTGTGGTTTCGTTGATAAATCAATAAAAAAACAAATGTTTTAAAAAAAAAGAACAGAATAAGGGGAGGCCTCCATGACTGAAATAGATGGGAGGGGTAACGAGTTGGTTTGGCCTATGGGAGTTGGGGATAAGCTAGTAGGAGGGCTAGTAAGAAAAGGGGTGGGGGGAAGTAAGGGGATGTACCTTTTCCTGTGCTTTCTCTCCCTCTCTTCGCCAGGACGCTGAAGCAGGAACATGTTCTTAACCTCCTGCTTCTGTGGCGTCTGATGCTGAGGTTCTGCAGCAGCTGCTGGCCGCTGCTGCTTCCAGGGAGCCGGGTTGGCTGCAGCGGGAGATTGCGGCGCTGATCGCGGGCCCGGCGTCAGCTGATGTCCGGGACTCATCGGAGGCTCAGGGCGCAGACCGGGAGCGCTCCCCCGCAGCATCAGCTCCTTCGATGCAGGAGCTGCCGGAGGTGAGAACGTGTCGCTCGCGGGGGACAGGGAGCGGGCGAGGAGAGTCTGTCTCCCCGACGACGCCGGATGCAGCCGGCACTTCCGGTGCGAAGCGCACCACGAGGCGCTCGCGACCTCCGGCTCGGCTGAGTCCGGAGGTGATCCCGCGGGCACGGCGCTGCAGGAGGAGCCCCTCTGTGGACCCTTCAGGCCGGGCTGCGGTGCAGACGCCTGGTGCTCCGCGGGCCGGTCCTGGGAGGAATCCCAGAACGCGGCGGCGCCCGGCGGCAACGTCCACAAGATGGAGGCCTTCACTTCCGGCCACCCCTCCTCCTTCGTCCAGACAGGGCGGAAGTTTATCGGCGGCCCTGCATGGCGAGGTTCCAGCCAGAGGGCCGGCTGGATCAGACAAGGAGATGACCGTCGGCGAGGGTGGCGGTGATCGACGTCTGCGGTCAGTGGTGTGCATGCCAGACAACGGGCACCAGGGGGCCGGTGCTTCAGCACAGCAGAGAGGAGTCGAGTGCCGCCAGGATGATGCAATGTCCCTTCCTCAAGTCCCTTCCAGGAGCTGGAATTCCCCATGCACACATTGTCAATGCGGAAAACGCCACACCGGGACCGGAGCATTAGATGATGGTGAGCGGCGGGCCTCTGCACGTGGACATGCGGGTCCGGCTGACGGGTACACAGCCCCTGGGCAGCCTGGTGAGTTGACTCCTACGTCACCTTTTCCTGCTTTATTAATGTCGGGTGTCGGGGCAGATGTAGTTGGGGCAGGGTGTTCTGGGGTTCCTGCGTCGCAAGCGCGTGGGGATAGGGATAATCTGGCGGACTTAGTGGGTTGCTTAAAAGAGTTAGTGGGGCGGTTAGGGGGCCACGTCCCCCGGGCAGGCGGTTGCGTCCCCGGTTGCGGTTTGGACGGGTCAACATACTAGCGCCCCAATCCGGGGTACGGGAGTTATATCACCTGGGGAGGTGGGGGATGCGGTAGCGGTCTCGGTGCAGACGGAGTCGCCGAAGGAGGTGGATAGGGTGAGGTTTATGTGTGTTACGAGGGCCCGTTGGGAGCCCATTTGAAACAGGAGGTTAGAGAGCGTATTTGGAAAGACGAGTACGTTGAAATTTTTTCCCTTCTGCCTTTGGAAAAGTTTAATTTGGATAAGGTTAAGCGCGACGAAACTAAGAAGGATGAGGAGGAGAAGAGACGGTATTGGTTAATCCCGAAAACATTCGTCAATTGGTTGCAGGCTTTCGCGATATTGGTGAGTGTTATTGGGGAGAAGGCGCCGGACAATTGCTCGGCGCTGCTTTGCTACTTAGACGCGGTAGGGGAGGCTCATAGGGTTTATGGGGGTCAGGCGTGGCTCCGGTACGACGAACAATTTCGTCAGCGAAAGGCAGCGCGGCCAAACATCCAGTGGGACCACAAGGACATAGCCTTGTGGTTGAAGGTAACTGCGTTGTACAAGCAGGGTCAGTCTTTTCCCGGGAGCAGGGCGGGAACCTCTGCTCAGGCAGGGCAGGTGTCGGGCTCCAAGCTTGGAACATGTTGGCAGTTCAATGAAGACCAATGTAAATTCTGAGCCACATGTAAGTTTAAGCATGTCTGTTCCCATTGTAGCGGTCAGTCCCATGGGGCGGCAAAATGCTTTAAAAAAGGGCGCCGACAAGGGGGAGCAAGTGGGTCCTCTGGTCATGGGTGTGACGCCAGTGATGGTCAGAAAGATGGCCCCCTATCTAAGTAGATACCCCAACAAGGAAGGTGCGTTGCTGCTTAGTTCGGGTTTTAGTTCGGGTTTTATTATTCCGCCGCCGCCTTACGCGGTTACTTTTACGCAGCGCAACTTGCGGTCGGCTTATCAGCATGCAGGGGTAGTATCAGAAAAGCTTAAGAAGGAGGTGGAGCTTGGCAGAATGGCGGGCCCTTTCACGTCGGTTCTGGTGCCGGATTTGGTAGTGTCACCCTTGGGCGTGGTGCCAAAACGGAATCCGAACAAGTTCCGTCTGATACACCACTTGTCGTTTCCAAAAGGGTTGTCGGTTAACGATGGGATAGATCCTGACTTGTGTTCGGTCGTCTATACGTCATTTGATGCGGCGGTAGAGCTGGTGCGCGGGTACGGACGGGGGGCTTTAATGGCAAAGACTGACATCGAGGCAGCTTTTCGTTTGCTGCCGGTGCACCCTGACAGCCAGCGGCTTTTGGGGTGTTACTGGACCGGGGGATATTTTGTTGATCGTTGCCTGCCAATGGGCTGTTCTGTGTCGTGTGCGTATTTTGAGGTTTTTAGTTCCTTTTTAGAGTGGGTTGTTAGGAGTGTTGCGGGAGTGAATTCGGTTATACATTATCTTGACGACTTTTTGTGTGTCAGTCCGGCGGGTTCGGGAATGTGCGCGAACTTGCTAGAGACGGTTACGTGGGTGTCCCGGGAATTTGGGGTCCCTTTGGCGGCTGATAAGACGGAAGGTCCGACGTCATCCATTTGTTTTTTGGGGATTGCTATAGATTCGGTGAAAATGGAGTGTAGATTGCCGGAGGATAAGCTGGTGGCTTTGTGGTTGGAGGTGGATAGAGCGTGTCGGCTTAAAAAGATCACGTTACGGGAGTTGCAGTCGCTGTTGGGGAAGTTAAATTTTGCCTGTCGCATCATGCCGATGGGTAGGGTGTTTTGTCGTCGGCTGTCAGCTTCGACGGTTGGGGTTAAGGAGCCACATCATTTTATCAGGTTGGTTGCTGATCACCGAGAGGATTTGCAAGTATGGCTTCATTTCCTGGCTACCTACAATGGGCGCTCCTTATGGATTTCTCAGGCGTTGGAGAGTTTCGATATGTTCACTGATGCGTCGGGGGCGGTGGGTTTCGGAGCGTTCTTTGGAGGTCAGTGGTGCGCGGGCAAGTGGCCGGCCTCGTGGGTGGAGGGGGGTTTGACGAGCAACTTGGCCCAGCTCGAACTATTTCCCACCGTGGTGGCAGTCACCATTTGGGGGGATAGGTTCCGGAACAAAAAAGTTAGCTTTCATTGCGACAATATGGGGGTTGTTATGGCAATAAACAATGTGTCAGCGTCGTCTCCTCCGGTTATTCGCTTGTTAAGAAAGTTGGTGCTTACTTGTCTGCAGTTGAATGCGTGGGTAGTGGCGGTGCATGTACCGGGGGTGGAAAATTGTATCGCTGACGCACTTTCTCGCTCACAGTGGGGTCGTTTTCGTCAGCTGGTGCCGGACGCGGACTTGACTGGGATGGACTGTCCCAGTCATCTTTGGAAGCTGGTGTACGGGCTGCCGGTGCCTTGATTGAACGATCCCTAGCCAGATCGACGTGGGCAGCATATTCCGCTGGATGGCGTCAGTGGGAAGAGTGGATTAGGTCACTGGGGGATGTGGTGTCGGAAAATGACAGGATACTTGCGTTGCTGTTTTGGCTGGGGGAGGCATTTTCTGCGGGTTGCACGGTTGCCAAGGTCAATCGCTTTATGGCGGCCATTGCTTTTGGTTTGAAGCTTCGGGGATTGGTGGATGTCACAAAGCATTTCTTGGTGAGCCAAGCATTGCGGGGTTTGAGAAAAGGTGTGGTGGTACGGGACAGGAGGCATCCAGTGTCATTTCAGTTGCTTTGTGAGTTGGGCGATGTGGTGTGGCAGGTGTGTAAATCACCTTCTGAGAGTAAGCTGTTTCGTTTGGCTTTTTCCTTAGCCTTTTTCGGGGCTTTCCGGGTGGGGGAGCTGGTGTCCCCAGTGTGTCTACGCCGGGAGGTGTGAGGCAGGATGATGTGGATGTGTATGAGGATAGAGTGGAGATAGTGCTTCGTTATTCCAAAACTGATCAAATGGGTAGGGGAAGGAGGTTGGTGTTGTTCGCTTTGCCAGTGAAGGAGGTATGTCCGGTTTCCTGCCTCAGGGAGTTCTTGGCGGGCGCAGTTATTTCGGATTCCCCGTTACTTTGGCATTCGGATGGTACTTTCCTGTCGCGTTTTCAGTTTGTGGCAGTGTTTAGAAAGTGTTTGGTGGCGTGTCGGGTGCGGGCGGAACAGTGCTCATCTCATTCCTTTCGGATAGGTGCGGCGACGGAAGCTGTAAGGTGGGGTTTGGACGACGCCGGGGTGCAGCGTATCGGGCGCTGGGAGTCAGCGCGCTTTCGCTCGTATGTTCGTCCTCATATGCTGTAATTTCTGCATTACTGATCTGGGTGTGTGCGTTCCCACCTGTGATGTGGTGTTGTGTGCAAGGGTGAATGGTGTGTGAGTATGTTTTTCCTTTGTTTTGCAGGCCCTCCTCCTTGTTTGGTGTGGATCATGGGGCATTCGTATGTGTACTGGGGTGCCATACGGGCGGATGTACGGCACGACGGCAGACAGCTCAGGATTCCGCAGGACACAGCGATTTTACGTTGGATGGGTTTCCGTGGTATGACCTGGGGCAGGGTGTTACAGGAGTTTAACACCTTTGTACTGTTGGACAGGGTACCGGGTGTGTTGGTTTTGCATGTGGGAGGGAATGATTTGGGCTTACGCCCTTTTCGGGAACTAGTGCGGGACGTCAAACATGACCTGTTATGCTTGTGGTCATCACATCCCCAATTGGTGACCGTATGGTCTGAGATCGTCCTGAGAAAAAGTTGGCGGTGGGCTCGCTCCGTGGATAAGGTCAATAAGGCTCGTATTAAGGCCAACAGGGCCATATCTGGTTTTGTGGCACGGAGTGGGGGGGGGTTGCTGTGCGGCATTGGGATTTGGAGGCTGGGACAGGCAATTATTGGAGGGAAGATGGAGTGCACTTGAATGATGTGGGAATTGATATGTGGAGTCTGGCCCTGTCTGAAGGGATTGAAAGAGCAGTGGGCGTGTGGAGGAGCTCACAGGCTTGAGGTGGTCAAGGCCTATGTCGCTTTGGCGGGGGGGAATCCTTGAAGTAGGTCGAAAAATGTGGTGGGGGGGAATGCATCACAGGATGCACCCCCCAATTTTGTTGGAAATCGGCTTCTTAGGGTGTTACCCCTTTTGAAGGCTGAGACATATATGGTGGAGGTCATCTGCAAAAAGGTCATCGGTGCCCCCGAGCCGGGTTACGGCTGGGGGTAAGGTATTGGTGGGCAGATGGCCTGTAAATACAAAATTATTGGTGGCTTCGAGGACTTGCCCCTGTCATTCTTTTGTTGACCCGGAGAGGGTCATATGGTTAAGTATGTTATGTTGAATTCCTCGGAGGGGAATTCAAAAAAGTTATGTTATATGGTTATTTAAAAAGTTATGGTTATTTATGATAATAATAAACGGCTGCTGTGGCCATTAAATTCCAACTCTGTTTCAGTGTCTGCTTTATAAATGGGAAATAAAGGGGGGTACACGACTCGACTTATTTGAGTCAAGAAGAGGCCGTACTGCAGACAAAAGAACAGAATAAGGGGAGGCCTCCATGACTGAAATAGATGGGAGGGGTAACGAGTTGGTTTGGCCTATGGGAGTTGGGGATAAGCTAGTAGGAGGGCTAGTAAGAAAAGGGGTGGGGGGAAGTAAGGGGATGTACCTTTTCCTGCGCTTTCTCTCCCTCTCTTCGCCAGGACGCTGAAGCAGGAACATGTCCCCGCCCGACGGCCTATGGTGGATTGGAGGGTCTCATCGTGGTCGTTGGATGGTGTTTTGATGGCTGGTGGTTTCCAGCCTGGAGAGTCAAAGTTTTATGTATAAATATGGTGGGATGGACACTGGTGTGAAGAAATTCAAGTGTTCATCCTGGTTTTGTTATTGCAGCTGCAGGGGGGAGTCCTTGAAGTAGGTCGAAAAATGTGGTGGGGGGGGAATGCATCACCGGATGCATCCCCCAATTTTGTTGGAAATTGGCTTCTTAGGGCGTTGTGACGTCATGCGCTGCGCACAGTGCTGTGACGTCAGGACCTCCGCTGCGCTCCGGAACCAGGAAGGTAAGCACGGTCAGTTACTATAGTAACAGGGGCCCGCGGCCCGAGTTACTATAGTAACTTTTTAATGATGTGGTGCGGGGGGCCACATGCCCCCTGCCTTCCGTGCCCGGTCGCAATTGCGACCGATGCAACCCCTATAGCTACGCCAATGCCCATGGGGAAAACCTGCCAAAAAAGAGCAACAGGATTAAAAAAAAATTGCACCGCAGTTCAATTTATGAACAGTTCCTTGGCGGATTTTTTTTGGAAAAAATGTATCCCTCTGTTTGTAACTAGTCTAAGGCCTCATGCACACGACCGTAGCCATGTGCACGCCCGTGATTTTTGGGTCGGCCGACAGTGGACTGTCAGCCACGAGCCGCCCGCAAATCGCGGGCAATGCACATGTTCGCAGCCATTATTTTCAATGAGCCCGGACTGCAGAAGACGGCCGTAATAAGACATGTCCGTTCTTTCTGCGGTGCGGGCTCCCGGGCCATGCACGGACCATAAAAACTATGGTCGTGTGTATGGCCCCATAGGGATTAATGGGGCCGCAATTCTCCCGTGGATTTTCGGGGAAATTGCGGCCGCAAAAGCACGTTCGTGTGCACGGGGCCTAAATTAATTAAAAAATGATGACAAATTGACATTGGTTCCTATAAGGTTTATTTTCAATCCTTCACGCTTTGACTTCAAGGGTAAAAATTATGATAAAGGATCCTGTAAAAAAAACTGATCATGACTGAAGAGAAAAAGAATGTTTGTTTTCTCTACCAAACAATGAGGTGTAATATATATATATATATTTTTTTTATATAAAACTCGAGCATAAAACCATTTGTACATTTACAAGCAGTATAGTTCTATAAGGTAGTTAACATAACAATAACTTAAAAGAAAATTAATTAAAGAGGTGCTTAACTAAAACAGATTGTATAACTGAGGCTAACGAGACTACATGGTGACATAATGAACAGTCTCCTCTTGTGGATACTGCCACACGGCTCCCTGTAGATAGTGCCACACTCCCTTTTATAGATACTACCACACAGTCCCACCTTGTAGATAGTGCCACACAGCCCCCTGTAGATAGTGCCACACCCCCCTTGTGGACAGTGTCACACAGCCCCCCCTTGTAGATACTACCACACAGCCCCCCTTGTAGATATTGCCATACTCTCCTCCAGTAGATAGTGCCACACACCTCAACTTGTAGATAGTGCCAAACACACACCCCTGTATATAGTGCCACCCCCCCTTGTAGATAAAACCACACAGCCCCCCTTGTAGAGAGTGCCACACACATCCTGGGGCAGTTTGGGAGCTTAAAGTGGCCTGGAAAAAAAATCTAAGAGTGGCCCCATGTTGTGGGTGGGGCCAGCACAAGTAGGCGGAGTCAGCAAACCATTAGCTGTAGCCACATTGGTGATAGATGTAATAATGCAGCCTTATTATTTTCAGCATTGGGCTGTGTTCACATCTGCATTGGACACTTTCACACCACAGTATTTCTATCAGTATAATGTATGTGCTGATAAAGCTCCCAGGAGATGCATTAAACAGTTTAGAAAATGGATGGTTTGGCTATCCATCCTCCATAGGCGCCCCTGTTAAAAAAAAAACACATACACATGCATGGAATAGCGCAGCCTTTTAAAGCTATTCCATGCAGCAAAAAAAGCTTTTTTAGCCTCCGCTGGGTGTATGGGGGTCTATGGATCCATTTATTGTATGCGTCAGGAGCTTTCCCTCCACATACAGTAAACTGATATAAATACCATGGTGTGAAAGACGCGTTAGAAGCTTCCACTGCAGGTAAAGAAAATCCTGACAAAAATAGTGCAGCATGCTGCGTTATTATGTCCGGTAAAATGATGGGCAGCAAGTGGTAGAGGTACTATAGGGAACAGAAAGTGGCAGGGGGGTCACATGGGGTGCAGGAGACACTGAAAAGGGTTTGGAACCTGTATTTGTGGTGGGGGACACAGATGGTGGCAAAGACCCTGTGGGAGGAGCGGGAGAGGTGCATAGAAGGCAGCAGAGGTTTAGTGGGGGGTTAGAGGGGACAGCGTAGATCAAATCAGGGCCATATTTAGAGATGATGCTAGGCACTTTAGTGTGTAGCTCGCTGACATTGTGGCACCAGCGCTGGAACCAGGAAACAGTAAGGGCTTGTCCACATGTAACAGAATTGCTGCAGAAAATGTCTGCTTTTTGCAGAAAAAAAACGCAGCAATTCAGTCCACTTTCCACTGCAGGAATTGACATGCTGCGGTACAAAAATATACGCACCGCAAGTAAATTTCTGGTCGGAAATTTTACACAGCGTGTGGATGAGATTTTTTGAATCTCATCCACTTTGCTGCTACTGTATTCTGCTGCGTATTTTCTGTCCACAATTCCAGACGGAAAATACGCATCAAAATCACTGCATGTGGACAAGCCCTAAGTGTAATAATTGATTTTCTTTTTTATGTGTTACTAATTATTAATTTTTTTGTGTTTTTCTACAGGTTGGGTTGTTGGACCACTTCGGATTTGAGAACTACTTTGATGACTGCATTTTTTTTTTATTCTCAAAAAATTGTTAACGAGGGTTGTGTGTGGGTTTTTATATTTCAATAAAATATATATTATTTATGGTTTTTTTTAAACTTTATTACTACAGGCTTAGTAATGGTCGCTGTCATATTGACAGTATTCATTACTAAGGTGGGGCTTAGTGTTAGCCGGTGAAAAGGCTAGCACTAACCCACATTATTACCCCGATACCCACCAGGGGTTCCGGAAAGAGCCGGGTACGATCCAGTATCTGTAGCGACAGTTGGGCACTGGGGCGGCCGGAAGCTAGTATTACCAGGCTGGGAAAGCCCAAAAACCATGGCCTTTCCCACCCTGGTAACGCCAGCCTGCTGCTGCTATGTTCTATCTGGCTGGTTATGAAAAATGGGGGGACCCCACGTAGTTTTTTTCTAATTATTAATTTATTTGAAAAAAAACAAATATGACGTGGGGTCCCCCCATTTTTCATAACCAGCCAGATATAACCAGGGTGGGAAAGGCCATGTTTTTCGGCTTCCCCAGCCTAATAATACCAGCCTGCAGCAGCCCAAGTGCCCGACCACCACTACAAATGGTCCGGTACTGGATCGTACCCAGCTCTTCCCGGTACCCCTGGTTGCGGTGGGTATCAGGGTAATAATGGAGGGTTAGTTTTAGCCTTTTCACCAGCTAACATTAAGCCCCTCCTTAGTAATGAACGCTGTCAATCAGACAGTGTCAATTACTAAGGCAGTAGTTATATAGTTAAAAAACCACAGAGAAATATAAAAAATATTTTATTAAAATAAAAAAACACCCACACAACCCTCATTAACCATTTTATTGAGAATAAAAAAAATGCCGGCATCGAAGTAGTCAAACAACTGAAAACACCAAAAAATAAATAATCAGTAACACATATAAAAGCAAAACAATTATACTTCCCTTTCCTGGGTCCAGCGCTGAAACGATGGGAAACTCCTGACGTCATCATGCCCATTTATGGATAGTGACGTCAGGAGCAGTGCTGGAGTCCCCGTGTAGAGCGTTAGTAGAGGCTCTGACTCGGGACTACGGTCCAGGGAATGCTTCTGATGTCGCTGTCCATATATACCACTGACCTGTCATGACATCATAGAGGCTCTCTGACCCCGGTTTGGCGGTTTTTTCATTTCAAACCACTGCTGTCAATCACTATATAAGCCAGTTTTTGTTTCTTTTCCTGACTTGGCCTGATGAAGACGCTCGTACGGCATTGAAACGCGTAGCCTAGACTAATAAACGTTTCTTATAACATTTCTTCACCGTCTCATCTTGATGGTAGCAGTGCTACACCATGGTTCTCCTTTTTTTCGGTTCCTTATCTCCCATTGTCCATATATGGACAGTGATGTCAGTGGCTTCCCCAGAGTTGGAGTCCCCGGGAGAGCGTTAATAGAGGCTCTGCCCCAGGATTCCGGCCCTGGGAAAACTCCTGACGTCACTGTCCATATAACACACGCAGTGACTAGTTAAGGACCTTTGATCACGTGATAGTCACGTGATGTTCTCTCTAAAGGTCCAGAAATCAGTGTTATCAGCACACAGTGCACAGGGATGGAAGCTCATGTATACATATGTGTATGAGGGGATTTCTTTATATTACAGTTCACTACCCATATACACACATATATGCAGGACTGTACAGGAGAGCGGCCCCTGAGCAGCGGAGTGGCCGGCCCACCGGGAAAATTCCCGGTACAGTACATGGCCAATCCGCCCCTACACACACCACCTGTAGATATTGCCACACCCCTTTATAGATAAAGCTACTCAGCCCCCCTTGTAGATAAAGCCACACAGCCCCCCCCCTTGTAGATAGTGCCACACACACCCCCTGTAGATAAAGCCACACAGCCCCCTTGTAGAAAAAGTCACACAGCCCCCCATTGAAGATAGTGCCACACAGCCCCCCATTGAAGATAGTGCTAAACCCCCCCCCCCCATCTCCCTGTATATAGAACCATTGGGGCTTCCTCCAGGGGTGGAATACCCAGCCAGAGCTTTGCCATCGGCAATGCACTGGCTGGGGATTCCTCTCGTGGAGGAGCCCCTGATGTCACTGTCCATACATGGGCTTCTCCAGCAGCGGAATCTCCGGCCAGAGTGTCGGCAATGCTTTAGCCGGGGATTACGCTCCAGGAGGAGCCCCTGACATCACTGTCCATATATGAACAGGGACGTCAGGTGTTCCCTCTGGGAGCAGAATAGCGGACGTCGACAACTCTGTGGCCGGGGATTCCGCTCCAGGAGGAGTGAATGGCAGAGCAGTGAGTGGAATGTTTCCTGCCCTGCCATAATACTAATTTGTATCTGTGTCCTGAGAATGCAGATACAATTTAATATGGCAATTGCCGGGACAAATTCGGGACAGTAATTTGCCAGGAATGTCTCTGTAAATTTAGGGCAGTCCCGGCAAATTCAGGACTGTTGGCAACTATGCCTGTGCCGCCCTCCATTCTTTCCCTCCTAATTACGCCCGGGGGACACGTCTGCCCCCCTAGCTACGCCCCTGGGAAGAATAGCGCTGCATGCCAAGACTGTGAACAGAGCGAAAAATTGCAACCCAAAAACTATGTGCAACGTCCTGTTGAGAAAGTAAATAATTACCAATTATTGCTTTAAGGGTCAATGCACATGATGTGTATTACATGCAGTTTTGCCGCGCGTATTTGCGTGCGGCAAAACCGCAGTGTATTACAGTACCAGCATAGTGAATGAGATTCCAGGAAATCTCATGTACACGCTACAGTATTTGTGGTGCAAATTTTAAAATCTGCAGCATGTCAATTTATCTTGCGTTTCCACTTGCGAATTCCATCTGCCTAGTGGAGAGGAAAATCGCAACAAAACCTGCAGCATGAAAACGCTGCGATTTACGTATCATTTTCTCAGCAATGTTAAAATAAATGAGTCAATGAGAAACCACATTACAGAACATCCCGTCTTTTATTTCATCATTGCCACAACAGGAAGATTATGTACATGACAGTGATATGCAATACAGAGCAGTAATGGAACATGTGTTGTCATTCGTTATAAGAATCTAGACATGTGATTCCCAATTCTAGTTCTCGAGGAACTGCGTGTAACCGTGTCACTTCATTCTAGTGATTGGTGGTGGTCTCAGTACCAGGACCGCCACAGCAGGCAAACAGCCAAGCAGCAGGCAAGCAGCCCTAACAGAAGGCAAACAGAACAGACAGCCCTGGGGTCCTTTCCAGTGACACGATCAAAGAGGGGACCTCCCTTTGAAAATACCGCGGTCACGGACCGCAACGATCACAGGGTTGAACAGCTGGGGTCCGAATGTTTTCCGACCCCAGCTGTATTTAGCAGGCTGCTCTAAGATCATGAGCTGTAAGATACAGCTCCTGCTTAGAGGATGAGCGCTCACAGGAGCGCTAATCAGCCTCTTCTATGTCAAAAGACGTCGCTCTAGACTTTGCACCTGCACCGACTGCCGTCAAGAGATGGTGGGCGGTCGTTATGAGGTTAAGCCAGTTTGTGTTATTTCCCTAGATTTACACCCCCTCGTGACTTTCGGGGATGTGTGAGAGGCGGACATGCTGATTGGTTATCAGCACGGAGTGACCTCTGACATCTAGATTGTAGGCGTCACGGTCATATACCACCCAGTGTATCATCCCTTCAGTGACGCGAAGCCTAAAGATCCCGAATGGAAGCTCCGATAGATCCCGTATACGAGTGCGCATGTGCAGACCATAGGAAACGTCACCAAACATACAAAGAAGAATTGCCTTCGGGAATTTTCAGGAATTTTGAAGCAGATTTTAAACAGCCTGCACTTTTTTCCGCTGTTTTCACAGCAGTTTTCGCCCCCCGGCCATTGAAGCTAATGCAAGAACATTGGGCAAAAACGCCAGGAAAAACGCTTGGAAAAGATTTAAATGGAAAGTCAGAGGCGTAAGCCACAAGAGAGGAAATTATGCTTTTTCTTCCCCGTGAGCGGGCAAGAGCCACCCGAGAAATAAACGACTCTGTCTCCCATTGAAATCAATGTGGGACGATTTTGGGTGTTTTATGGCGCTGATTCTGACGCCGTTTCCGCATCAAAATTAGCTCCAGAAGGCTCTGTGTGAATGGGGAGTTAAGTCCCTGAGTTTTTTTAATACTTTTAGTGCCCTGATAATGGCAGTTGTCTGTTCTGTTTGACGACATCCATTACTAAGGTAGGGTTAGTGTAAGCCAGTAAAAAGGCTAGCACTAACCCCCCATTTTTACCCCAGTACCCACCGCCACCAGGGGTATGATCCAGTATCCGACCATCTGTAGTGATAGAGGGACAATGGTGCAGCTGCAGGCTGGTATCATTAGGCTGGGAAGGGCCAAAAACGGTGGCCCTTCCCTCTCTGGTAATGCTAGGCTGCGGCTGTTTTATTGTATTTGGCTGGTTATGAAAATGGGGGGGGGGGGCCCACGTTGTTTTCCTCAATTTTTTCCTGATTTTAAAAAAACACATTTTCATAACTAGCCAAATACAATAAAACAGCCGCAGCCTAACATTACCAGGGCAGGGAGGGCCACTGTTTTGGGCCCTTCCCAGCCTAATGCTACCAGCCTGTGGCCGCCCCGGTGCCCGTCACTCACTGCAGCAGGATCGTACCCGGCTCTTCCCGATACCCCTGGTGGTGGTGGGTATCGGGGTAATAATGGGGGTTTTGTGCTAGCCTACTGGCTAACACTAAGCCCCGTCTTAGTAATGGACGTTGTCAAACAGACAACTGCCATTATCAAGGCGCTAATAAAGTATTAAAAAAACCCTGAGACATAAGAAAATGAAATAAATACTGAATAATTATTGAAATAAAAACTCCCCCACACAAGCCTCTTTCACCATTTTATTTGAAAAAAAAAAGGTAGATCATCGAGGTAGTCCAACGAATCTACGACGTAGTCCAAACGGTCCAGTGGAACCTGCAAAACAAAAAAATATAGTTAGTAATATGCAGTTGCTTCTTCGTTCCTTGCTCCTACTGTGAATCACCGTGTAGTTACATGGCGATTCACAGTAGGATCAAGGAATCAAGGAGCAGCTGCATATTACTAACTATATTTTTTTGTTTTGCAGGTGGGATAGCTGCCACCCGGTCCTTTATAAAGGGGAATTCCAAAAGGGCAATATCTCCGCCTTAGAAGGAATTGCTCAAGGGACAAGGAATTTAAAGAACGGGCAGCTGAATTAAAAGAAAGATTTTTGGAAATGGTCTATCCTCTAGGCACACTTAAGGAGGCATATAAGAACGCAAAAATACAGAAAATGGAGTCACTACTTACCCCTCGTAAGAGAGAATTAATAGAACAACCAATCAGGCTTATTAGGACATTTGATAGGGCAAATCAAGAAATAAAAAAATATCATGGCTACACATTGGGGCATCTTACAGATGGACCAAAACCTTAAGGAGGTATTATCAGCAAAAGCACAGGTGACCTACAGTGAAGGAAATAAGTATTTGATCCCTTGCTGATTTTGTAAGTTTGCCCACTGTCAAAGACATGAACATTCTAGAATTTTTAGGCTAGGTTAATTTTACTAGTGAGAGATAGATTATATAAAAAAAAATAACAAAAAATCACATTGTCAAAATTATATATATTTATTCGCATTGTTCACAGAGAAATAAGTATTTGATCCCTTTGGCAAACAAGACTTAATACTTGGTGGCAAAACCCTTGTTGGCAAGCACAGCAGTCAGACATTTTGCACACATGTTAGATGGAATTTTGGCCCACTCATCTTTGCAGATCATCTGTAAATCATTAAGATTTCGAGGCTGTCGCTTGGCAACTCGGATCTTCAGCTCCCTCCATAAGTTTTCGATGGGATTAAGGTCTGGAGACTGGCTAGGCCACTCCATGACCTTAATGTGCTTCTTTTTGAGCCACTCCTTTGTTGCCTTGGCTGTATGTTTCGGGTCATTGTCATGCTGGAAGACCCAGCCACGAGCCATTTTTAATGTCCTGGTGGAGGGAAGGAGGTTGTCACTCAGGATTTGACGGTACATGGCTCCATCCATTCTCCCATTGATGCGGTGAAGTAGTCCTGTGCCCTTAGCAGAGAAACACCCCCAAAACATAATGTTTCCACCTCCATGCTTGACAGTGGGTACGGTGTTCTTTGGGTCATAGGCAGCATTTCTCTTCCTCCAAAAACGGCGAGTTGAGTTAATGCCAAAGAGCTCAATTTTAGTCTCATCTGACCACAGCACCTTCTCCCAATCACTCTCAGAATCATCCAGATGTTCATTTGCAAACTTCAGATGGGCCTGTACATGTGCCTTCTTGAGCAGGGGGACCTTGCGGGCACTGCAGGATTTTAATCCATTATGGCGTAATGTGTTACCAATGGTTTTCTTGGTGACTGTGGTCCCAGCTGCCTTGAGATCATTAACAAGTTCCCCCCGTGTAGTTTTCGGCTGAGCTCTCACCTTCCTCAGGATCAAGGATACCCCGCGAGGTGAGATTTTGCATGGAGCCCCAGATCGATGTCGATTGACAGTCATTTTGTATGTCTTCCATGTTCTTACTATTGCACCAACAGTTGTCTCCTTCTCAGCCAGCGTCTTACTTATGGTTTTGTAGCCCATTCCAGCCTTGTGCAGGTCTATGATCTTGTCCCTGACATCCTTAGAAAGCTCTTTGGTCTTGCCCATGTTGTAGAGGTTAGAGTCAGACTGATTAATTGAGTCTGTGGACAGGATTCTTTTATACAGGTGACCATGTAAGACAGCTGTCTTTAATGCAGGCACCAAGTTGATTTGGAGCGTGTAACTGGTCTGGAGGAGGCTGAACTCTTAATGGTTGGTAGGGGATCAAATACTTATTTCTCTGTGCACAATGCAAATAAATATATATCATTTTGACAATATGATTTTCTTTTTTTTTTTTTATATAATCTATCTCTCACTGGTAAAATTAACCTAGCCTAAAAATTCTAGACTGTTCATGACTTTGACAGTGGGCAAATTTACAAAATCAGCAAGGGATCAAATACTTATTTCCTACACTGTATAGTAGGGGTAGAAGTGATGGAGATAGGGTCACAGATAGTCACCTAAATAACCCGCGTAATGAAGGGTCCTGGCTAGATAGAAAAATAGATGGCTGTGTGGACATTGCAAAGCTTGTGGAAAAATATTTCACAGGGGCTTACACGAGAGTGAACCATAGAATTAGAGATTTCATGAACTGTAATTCAAGAAACTGACGTTATAAAATCACTTGCCAATGTCCCATGGACTATATAGGCAAAACCACACGGGAATGGAGACGCAGGATTCTGGAACATCTGGGTGATGTGAAACATAATAGAGATAAAGCTGTAGTGCGTCATGTACACCAATTCCATAATTGACATCCAAAACGCCTGAAATTCACAGCCATAGAATGAATACTTCCTTCCAACTTTGAGAGGGGGGTATATAGATAGGGTAGTCCTGCAAAGAGAACTATGTTCGATCCTTAAATTAGACTCCAATATGCCCAGGGGCCTAAATGAACATTTAAACTTTACCTGCTTCCTTTAAATTAATTTATATTTAGATAGAAGAGATACTCTCTCTTTATAGCACCCTTTTGCCCACGAACGTGCTTTTGCAGCCGCAATTCCCCCGAAAATCCACGGGTGAATTGCGGCCCAATTCATTTCAATGGGCCTATGCAGACGACCGTGGTTTCCACGGTCCGTGCATGCCGCAGTAGCCTGGACCGCAAAAAGGACGGACATGTCTTATTACGGCCGTCTTTTGCAGTCCAGGCTCATAGAAAATAATGCACGCGGCCATGTGCACGGCCCGGGATTTGCAGGCGGCTCGCGGGTGACACTCCGCTGCCGGTCGACCCAAAAATCACAGCCATGCAAAAGGCTATGGTCGTGTGCATGAGGCCTAAGGCGTTCCCTTTCTTTAAGGAATTTAGATAAACTACTTACATTGGGAGATATAAATACATCCCATACAATACATACCTTTTGTAAATTACCGTTCACAGAAACATGAACATTAAACGATACTTCACTTTTATATGCCTTCAGTTTCCTTCTAGGATTAATAAAATGCGATTGTAGGGCCGCCATTTGGTGACTACGTACCCTGGCCTTCCTGCGAACAAATATCAATTTAATACGTGTTGAAACGCCACTCCTTGCTCATTTTAAATTAGTATGAGCTAAGAAATGTTTGAAATGAACAAGAAATGAAAACATTTAATCATCTTCCCTTTATAGTACTCATCTCTCTGTGATATGCGGTCCCTAATTTTTTTGAAAGAGCTTTAATTCTCTTCTCTGCATGTTAGGTCCCGTTTCCTCTGGTTTACGCATGCGCACTACGCTTGTATATTGGATCTATCGGAGCTTCCATTGACGCCCCTTAAGTTTCGCATCACTAAATGGATGACCCACTGGCCGGTGTATCACTGTGACACCTACAAAGTAGATGTCAGAGGTCACTCCGTGCTGATAACCAATGAGCATGTCCGCTCGCCTCACATACCCCCGAACGTCACAGGGTGTGTGGCTCTAGGGAAATAACACAAACTGGCTTAAATAGCCGATAGTAACACATGCTTGATGATGACGTCAGACGCCGGATACAAGCGTTGAGAGCGGAACATGTGCTGCTAACTCTGCACCACTCTGCCATGGTTCATTCTGCAAATCTTTTTAGTCTGGGAGCCACAACCAGTGATTTGTTCTACAACCTTCTCTCACAACGGAGTCTTTTTCAATGGCCTAATCTCCCCCAATGATTCCAAGCCTAGGAGAAACGCGTTGGGAGAATCTTTTGAATTAGGAGTTCCCTGAACAAGTCCAATAGAGAAAGAGCGACCCACAATGGAATGGGTAGGGGGTTATTATAAAAAAAAAACAGAATAGTATCAGTTTTAAAATGTATTATATATATACAATATGGGAATCCTGAATTTATAACATGAAGTACAATGCACACGCCAATTTTTCATACTTGTGGCAATAAACCATCCGATTTAAGAAGAATCTTTGAAATCAAAGCCTTCTAATGTTTGTTACTGCAGAAGATACAGATACGTTCTCTTGCCTATTGTTCTTTCGTGCATGTATTATGTATAAATATTTTTATATTTTTCTAAAGTAAAAGTTATATTCTATCATAGTCTCCAGTCCTACTCCAGTGATTTTGCTTTATATATTTTTGTGGAGGATCTATTTGTGGAAAGCGATCCCTATAGTGAGGGAATATCACTATTTATACTATTTCTATCAAATACAGAATAAGAAAATAGAGATGGACAAATAAATTCTACACAAATTTTGTCTGAATTTCCCAAAAGATTTGTCGAATTCTGAGTTTTTTGCCGTTCGTGGAGCACAAATTGTGGCAAAATGCGCCAGCCGCTATTTTACAGTTTATAAAAAGGATCACATGACCTCAGGAGTGCTTCCCCATAATGCATGCAGGAAGCATTCACAAAATGCACTGCAGTTATCCCTCCCTCCACCCATGTATGTTGCGATCAATTTGACATTATTAATGCTGGCTTTGCCTAAAGAACTTGAAAGGGGTTTTGTACAGTCCTAGGAGACATCAGATAGTTAGACACAAGTTTTCAGGGCAATCGGGGCACTTATGATTTGTGACAAATTTATTCGGCCCATATTGGATGGCCGATTCGACCTAATCGGACCCAAAATGAATTTCGGGAAATTCGCTCATCTCTAATAATAAAGTATTTTCATTTACTGTACTGGAAAGTGACAAGTGTAGATTTACTTATGGTGTATATTAACCCCTTAATGACAGCCGATAAGCCTTTTCACGGCGGTCATTAATGGGCTTTATTCTACAGCGCCGCCATTCTATGGCGCTGCTGTAGAATAAAGTAAACAGAGCAGGGAGCCGTCAAATCTCCCTGCTCTCAGCTGCCAGAGGCAGCTGAGGGCTGGGGGCGTCTCTGCTCTGCCGGGTGAGATCGATATTAGTATCGATCTCACCCGTTTAACCCTTCAGATGCGGTGCACAATAGCGTGCTCCGCATCTGAATGGTTTTGGAGAGAGGGAGGGAGCTCCCTCTCTCTCCCACCGACACCCGGCGATAAAATCGCCGAGTGTCAGTGTCTTCTATGGCAGCCGGGGGTCTAATAAAGGCCCCCAGGTCTGCCTGGAGCGAATGCCTGCTAGATCATGCCGCAGGCATGACCTAGCAGATGCCTGTCCGTTTTAAACGGACAGGCAGTAATACACTGCAATACAAAAGTATTGCAGTGTATTATAATGGCGATCGGAGGATAGTGAAGTCCCCTAGTGGGACTAGTATAAAAGTAAAAAAAGTTTAATAAAGTTAATTTTAAAAAAAAGTGAAAAAAAAAATATGAAAAACCCACTTTTTCCCCTTACAAACTGTTTTACTATTAAAAAAAAACTACAATAAAGCAAAAAAGTTACACATATTTGGTATCGCCGCGTCCGTAACGACCCAGACTATAAAGCTGTTACATTATTTAACCCGCACTGTGAACGCCGTAAAAAATAAAATAAAAAACAATGGAAAAATTGCTGTTTTCTGTTAATAAAAAGTGATAAAAGTGATAAAAGTGATAAAAAGTGATCAAAAAGTAAATAAAAACTGCAAGTCGTCCCGCAAAAAACAAGACCTTATACAGCTATGCCGACGCAAAAATAAAAAAATTACAGCTCTTCGAATGTGACAATGTAAAAATGTAAAAAATGGCTTGGACATTAGGGCCCAGAATGCCAGCAGGGGGAAGGGGTTAAGGTACTGCATAAAGAGCAATTTTCCATTATGTTTTAATCAGAACTGCTTCCTTATAGGAGGGGACAGCTATAGGAGACAAGTGTCTGGAATTTGCATATGTTTTCCATCTGCATTAAACAAGAGACTGCATAACAACAATACTCTATATGTGTAACGACGGGGGTAGGGAAACGAACAAGTGAGCCCTAATCTACCCGCCACTCTGTCCCTGCCTACTTGCAACGACCCGCCCTAGGCGACGGGGTACAACTGGGCGGCGGTCCCTACGCTCAGTAAGTGAACGAGACAAACATACAAGGGAATACAAAGCAAAGGGAAAGGGGCAGTTGCCCACGGCAACACCGTGAGCAACCAGAGTGGTGAACGAGCCAAGTCAAACAAGGAGAGCACGAGGTACCAAACGCAGAGCAGGAGAGTAGTCAGTATGCCAGGGTCAGTATGGAGCAGGATCAAATAGTTAGGAGCTGTAGCTGGGCCAGGAAACCACACGGAAAGAATCACAAGCAAAGGAGGAACAGGAAAGGCAGGTATAAATAGACAGAGGGCGGGAGCTAGCTCCGTCTTGCCAGGCTGCGATAGGCTCTCCCACTCCTAAGCCTGCCATCCTGAGTGGTGGAAGATGGAGTCAGTCTCAGAGACGTAGATTCAGGTGCAGACTGATTACCTATGGGAGTTAACCCCGAAGCTGTGCCTGGCAGATCCTTTACAATATGACTAATAGAAAGGAAATATGCAATGCTCTGAAATGTAGTGCAATCCTCGGAACACCTACCAAATCCATTTTCAGAAGAGTAATACCCAGTTCCTTCATAGCAGGAATTATTCTTTCTTAGAACAATTTTAGATCATCCGTGTTTAGTGAACATAGCATAGTCCAATTCTGAGACAGAATTACAGAAATTCATTCTAACACAACTCATAAGTGTAAAGCATAACACAAATTCAGTGTATATAGTCTATCAATATACTGCATCAACAAAAACCTAAAGTGAATCTCCAACTTTTATCATCATGTAGTTTTTGAGTTCAACACTCTGTACTGATTAACTTCTTAATACATCTTTATAGTGATTGCATAGACATAAAAAGATAGCATGCTTGCTGCCTGTAACCGCCACTAGAGGGAGCATAGGAGCGTACTGCATACTGTGTCATTATTGATAGTATCTGAGGCTGAAGAAAGACGTATGTTCATCCAGTTCAGCCTAATATCCTGCTATATTGATCCTGGGGAAGGCAAGATCCCCATGAGACTGTTTCCATTTTTACAGGATCCTTTATTATCATTTTTATCCCTGCGTGAAGGATTGAAAAAAACTGTTAGAAACCAATGTCTATTTGTTAACATTTTTTAATTCATTTAGACTAGTTTCAAACACAGGGATAACTTGAAGCTCTTATGCCCAAATGCAAATGGTGTACCAGGACCCCCACCTGCCATGTGCCATTTATAATTCTGATGTCTTCTTATGTGGCAGAGAGACTTTTGGGCCCTTCAGGTGCTAGGGCCAATGTGTGACTGCTACCTCTACAGCCCCTATAGCTACACCCCCAAAAACAAATATAGTGCAAGTGTAAACCTCGACTAAATAACCCATAGATGACAACAGTCCAGATTTTCTGTGCTGCAAACTGGACTTCAAAAGGAGCGGGGTTTATGTTAATTTACTTAAGAAGAGGCACATTGAGAATGGGAAGAATAGCGCTGCATGCCAAGACTGAACAGAGCCAAAACCTGCAACTTAAAAACCATGTGCAACTTCCTGTTGAGAATGTAAGTAATTACCAATTATTACTCCAAATGGAGCATTTTTTCTAAATTTATTTGTGTTTTTTAATTATTTCAGCAATGTTAAAATAAATGAGAAACCACATTACAGAACATCCCGTCTTTTATTTCATCATTGCCACAACAGGAAGATTATGTACATGACAGTGATATGCAATACAGAGCAGTAATGGAACATGTGTTGTCATTCGTGATAAGGATCTAGACCAGTGATTCCCAATCCTAGTTCTCTGAGAACTCCATGTAACCGTATCACTTCATTCTAGTGATTGGTGGTGGTCTCAGTACCAGGACCCCCAATATACTACATCAACAAAACCTAAAGTAAATCTCCATCTTTTATCATCATGTAGTTTCTGGGTTCAACACTTTGTACTGTTTAATTCTTAATACATTTTTATAGCGGTTGCATAGACATAGAAAGATAACATGCTGGCTATCTGCAGCCACCACTAGAGGGAGCAGAGGAGCGTACTGCATACTGTGTTATTATTTATAGTATGTGAGGCTGAAGAAAGATCAGCCTATTCAGTTCAGCCTATTATCCTGCTATATTTATCCAGGGGAAAGCAAGACCCCCATTAGACAGCAGAGTGCAGCGTTTGACTGTTGCCATAAGCCCCATAGATATTGAATGGAGAAGCGGGCACATGCTCAACCACCGAACCATTCAAGTTCTGTCTCACTGCAGGGGGTACAATGCGAACATTCAAACTCTGCGTCGCTGCAGGGGGTACGGTAAGAATGAACGGGGGAGCTCCGGACCACCATTCAACTTATCGGTAGGGGTTCAAGCTGTGGCCATAACACAGAAGTGCGCCATAGAGTACTGCTATTAAATAAATAAACAAATAAATAAATAAATAACAACAGATTTAAAGTATTAACCCCTTAATGACCGCCAATAAGCCTTTTCACGGCGGTCATTAGTGGGCTTTATTCTGATGTGTATTATAAAAGTGATCGGAGAATCGCATACTAAAGTCCCCTAGTGGGACTAGTATAAAAGTTAAAAAAAAGTTTAATAAAGTTAATAAAACAAAATGTGAAAAAAATAAAAATAAAAAACACACTTTTTTCCCTTACAAAATGCTTTACTATTAAAAAAAACAAAAGAAAGCAAAAAAGTTACACATATTTGGTATCACCGCGTCCATAACGACCCCGACTATAAAGATATTACATTATTTAACCCACACAGTGAACGCCGTAAAAAATAAAATAAAATACAATGGAAAAATTGCTGTTTTCTGTGAACCCTGACTTTAAAAAAATATAATAAAAAGTGATCAAAAAGTCGCATCTACTCCAAAATGGTGCTATTAAAAAATACAACTTGTCCCGCAAAAACAAGACCTTATGCAGCTATGTCGACGCAAAAATAAAAAAGTTATAGCCCTTCGAATGTGACGATGGAAAAACTATAAAAACTGCTCGGTCATTAGGGTCCAGAATGTAAGCAGGGGGAAGGAGTTAAAGTGAATTTCCATTTTTTAATACCGTGTTGTTTTAAGGTCCAACATTCTGTGATGATTTTAGTCTTGTATAGCGCAAGATTTTGAACTTATTTAGAATAAAAAACACAAAATTATGTTTGAAGAGACTCTGTCACCACATTATAAGTGCCCTATCTCCTACATAAGGAAATCGGCACTATAATGTAGGTAACACCAGTGCTTTTTATTTAGAAAAACGATCTATTTTTACAACTTTATGAGCGATTTTTAGCTTTATGCTAATGAGTTTCTTAATGCCCAAGTGGGCGTGTTTTTACTTTAGACCAAGTGGGCGTTGTACAGAGGAGTGTATGACGCTGACCAATCAGTGACCAATCATCGTCATACACTTCTCTCCAATCATTTACACTGCACTAGCGATATAGCTATATCGCTATGTGCAGCCACATAAACACACTATAACATTACTGCAGTGTCCTGATAATGAATATACATTACCTCCAGCCAGGACGTGATGTGTATTCAGAATCCTGACACGTCTGAATCTTTTCTGTGAGATTTCCATCAAGGCAAACGTAATCTCGTTTACATCGTAATCTCGCGAGATTACATTTGCCTTGCTGGAAATCTCACAGAAAAGATTCAGAAGTGTCAGGATTCTGAATACACATCACGTCCTGGCTGGAGGTAATGTATATTCATTATCAGGACACTGCAGTAATGTTATAGTGTGTGTATGTAGCTGCACATAACGATATAGCTATATCGCTAGTGCAGTGTAAATGAATGGAGAGAAGTATATGACGCTGATTGGTCAGCGTCATACACTCCTCTGTACAACGCCCACTTGGTCTAAAGTAAAAACACGCCCACTTGGGCATTAAGTAACACATTAGCATAAAGCTAAAAATCACTCAGAAAGTTGTAAAAACAGATTGTTTTCTAAATAAAAAGCACTGCTGTCACCTGCATTATAGCGCCGATCTCCTTATGTAGGAGATAGGGCACTTATAATGTGGTGACAAAGTCTCTTTAAGGGCGGACATTTATAACGTAATAGCATGCAGCTCATCCGCCCTTGCGCCACAGGGAGTTCCGGGTGAAAAAGCGCTCCAAACTGTGGTGCAGTTTTTCACCCGGAATGTCCTTTGTGAAAAACTGCAGCACTTAGCCGGCAAGCAAGCAGACTAGCCTCCTGGGATGACGTCTCATCCCAGGAGACCACTGCAGCCTGTGATTGGCTGCAGCGGTGGTCACATGGGATGAAGTGTTATCCCAGGAGGGCGGCCCTCTGACGTCATCCAGGCTGGCCTCCTGGGATGACGTTTCATCCATGTGACCACCGCTACAGCCTGTGATTGGCTGCATCAGAGGTCACATGAGATGAAGCGTCATCCCAGGAGGATGAAACACAGACTCCTAGATAAGTTTCATTTTTTTTTTTTCGAGTTCCATTTTTTGCGGCGTGATCGCTGCGATCCACCGCAAAAAAAACGGAACAACTTCTATTTGATGCGGGATTTACATTCCCATTGAATTCAATGGGGAAATCCCGCAACATATAAGCAGCGTTTACGTAAAGACAATTGACATGCTGCATAATGAATTTCCGCACCACAGGTCAATTTCTGAGCGGTATTTCCGCTCAGTATTTACTCAGCGTGTGGATGAGATTTGTTCAATCTCATTTGGTTTGCCTCTACTGTATTTGCTGCGATTTACCTCAACAAATACCGTTGCGGAAAATTAGCAGTATTTACGGAACGTGTGAACTGGCCTTAAGGGGGAGGATGATTAATTAACACTGAAATACATGACAATGAGCAGGAATTTTTATATATGTCCTGCTCAGCTCTGGCATTATGCACAATAGTGGTAGGAGGAAAACAAATGATCTAATTTTGGAAAATATAATTGCCTGTAAATTGCATAAGACGGCCACCATTCTAGATAGGTACAGTCTTCCAGATGATAAAATAATGCTGACAATTTCCCATTGTCTCAACTTTTCCACTAGTGTAAACTGTATTAGTCACAATATACGATGAATAAAACCACAAAGAGGATGCTCTGTGCCAGCAAATTGACAAGTAATGTCATGAAAATTCCTAGCACTGACGGTGAGAGATCTGTTATGTTCTTTAAAAAAATTAAAAGAAAGATATAAACTAAATATTTTTACTTTAACCCCATCTTGTCACACTATATGGCAAAAGTATGTGGATACATCTGCTCATTATTGAGTTCAGGTGTTTCAGCCACACCCTTTGCAACCGATACATAAAATCGAGCACACAGTGTCACATCCAAAGGGGTTGTAGGTCCACTGGGCTACTCCGCCGGAACGGAGTAGCTGCTGGCCAGACAGGTGTTAGGCAGGCACTGGTAAATAGTACCTTCGTGGCAGCTGGATACATACAGATAGCAGACACTGGATACAAGCTGGTGCCGGATTGCTGGAAGCAGGCTGGTGCTGGATTATTGGTAACGAACATAGAATACCGACTGGTAACTGACACTGGATACGGAACCTTCGCAGGATAACACTTGGGTTAGTACAACGTTGCTCAGGCACTGGGATGCAGGGCAGACTTCCTTTAATAGTCCAGAGTATGCAGGGATAGGCTGGGGACACATTTACTGTTGTGCGCAATGGCCCTTTAAGAGACTGCCAGAGCGCATGCGGTGCGATTGTGCTGTGCCTCACCTAGTTCAGAACTCGCCAGCGTCCCAGAGGCAGGCGCCTGTGAGTACAGTTCAGCTGGCAGCCGCGACCGCCGGTGCTACAGTACTCCACTCACGCCCGCTCTTCTTTGGTCCAGAATGTAGGAGGAACTTTTTGATGAGGGCAGGAGCATCAATGTTCTCTTCAGGTTCCCAGGATCTCTCCTCAGGACTAAAACCTTTCCAGTCCACAAGAAAAAAAGGTACTCCCTCCATCCTTCTTGGAGTACAGAATCTCTTTAACTTCAAAGACATCACCCGAACCTCTAGGAGCAGTAGTATAATCAGAGGGCTTGCTGTATTGGTTGAGGACCAGGAGAGAAACGTGAAAGGAATTGGGAATTTTGAGAGTAGGAGGCAAATGTAGCTTGTATGACACAGGATTGATCTGTTTCAAGACTTCAAAGGGGCCGAGAAACCTAGGAGAAAAATTGTAGGAGCGAATTTTTAGGCAAATATTCTTAGAAGATAACCAAGCCTTAACTCTGGGAAGAACTGGGGAGGCGGCCTTCTTTACTTATCAGCATACTTCTTCATGACATCCACCGCCTGAAGGAAAGCAGCCTTGGTTTGCTGCCAGATCTGGAGAAAACTTTCGTAAGAAACAGCTGCAGGAACTTCAGATGTACATAGCAGGCACTGGAAGAGGAACACAATGATGTTGGCTGTAAACAATGAAAAATGGAGAAGTAGCAGTAGATTCACTCATGTGATTATTATATGAGAATTCGTCCCACAGAGGGAGATGTACCAAGTTGTCATATTGAGCAGATATAAAATGACAGAGATAATTTTCAAGAATTTGGTTAATTCGTTCAACTTGGCAGTTGGATTGCGGGTTGTACATAGACAAAAATTCAAATTTCATGTCCAGAAGTTTGCACAGTGCTCTCCAGAATTTGGAGGTGAATTGGACACCTTGACCAGACCAGATATGGAGAGGAAATCCATAAAGACAAAAGATATGCTGAACAAATAGACTAGAAGATGAGGGAAGGCTGGACAGGGCAACAAAACGTGCCATTTTGCAGAAACTATGAACAATAACCCAAATAGTGGTGCAACTATCAGAGGAAGGAAGATCTGTAATAAAATCCATTGCAATGTGTTGCCAGGGGCTGTTCGGAACTGGCAGTGGTTGGAGAAGGCCTGCAGGCTTGGAATGAGTCATTTTATTTTGGGCAAACTTGGTACAAGAGGAGACATAGTCCAAAACATCTGTGGGTAGCGTGGGCTACCAATAATGGCGAGAGATAAAGTCCAGCCATTTACGAATGCCCGAGTGACCTGCCAACTTGGAGTTGTGACCCCAGGTAAGAATTCTTCCTTTGTAGGACAAACAAAAATTTTCCCAGGAGAAATGTCTTTAATCTGTAGAGGGTTGACAGGAATAAAACATGAGGGGTCAATGATATGCTGAGGACACTCTTCTAGGTCTTCGGTGCCAAACAAACGAGATAGAGCGTCAGCTTTAATATTTTTGTTAGCTGGACGAATAAGGAGTTGGAAATTTAATCTGGTGAAGAAAAGTGACTATCTGGTTCAAATGTTGTACCGACTGTAAGTAGGTGAGGTTCTTGTGATCAGTGTAGATGACTACTAGATGTACAGAACTTTCTAACAAATGCCTCCACTCCTCAAGGGCCAAGTTGATGGCTAAAATCTCACTATCTCAAATGGAATAGTTCATTTCAGCTGCAGAGAAGAGTTTAGAGAAGAAGCCACAGGGAAGAACTTTTCCTTTAGAGTTTCTCTGAAAGAGAAGCTCTCTAGCACCAATGGAAGAGGCGTCAACCTCCAATGAGAACTGTCGGGAAACATCTGGATGATGAAGAACGGAGGCAGAAGTAAAGGACCTTTTAAGCTCTGTGAATGCAGATTTTGCTTCAGGGGTCGAACTCTTTGCGTTCGCCCCCTTTTTGGTGAGGGTAGAAATGGGAGCAGTAAATGACGAGAAATTAGGCATGAACTGATAATAGAAATTTGCAAATCCCAGGAACCTTTGTATAACACGGAGGCCTTGAGGACGAGGCCAATTCAGGACAGACTTTACTTTTTGCAGATCCATCTGGAGTACATGATCGGATGCGATATACCCCAGGAAGGGCAAGGATTTATTTTCGAACACGCACTTTTCCAATTTGGCATAGAGGTTGTTCCTCCTTGACCGTGACAGAATTTGGAGAACATGCTTCCGGTGTGTCGTCAGACCAGGTGAGTAGATCAAGATATCGTCCACATACACCACCACACAGACATACAATAGATCCCGGAATATGTCATTCACGAATTCCTGGAATACAGCTGGAGCATTACATAATCCAAAGGGCATCACAAGATACTCGTAGTGACTGTCTCTGGTGTTTAATGCGGTTTACCACTCGTCACCCTTATGCATACGGATCAAGTTATCAGCCTCACGTAGGTCCAGCTTTGTAAAAATCTTGGCTCCATGAATTCTATCGAAGAGTTTGGAGATCAGTGGTACGGGGTACTTGTTTTTACAGTGATTTTATTCAAACCATGATAGTCGATGCAAGGCTGGAGGGATCCATCCTTTTTTCTCAACAAAGAAAAATCCGGCTTCGGCTGGTGAAGTTAATATGCAGGGTCTCAGCCTCCTTCCAGAGACATTGTATAGCGTATTCTCCTACCGTCGAACCTCCTTGATGAAGGGACAGAAGGGAAGCAGCAGCTGAAGATGTATGGCTTGGTTCCTCGAAGGCGATACAAAAGGTGACCATGAAGAGCTGCAAGTTTGAAGACCGGTCCTTCACGTTTCCAGAAGGGATATGCCCATGCCAAGGTCTTGCCAGACAACAGGGAGACGATGAAGGCTATTTTCGTCTGGTCTAAAGGAAACAGGTGGGCATGCAATTTGAAGTGAGTCTTGTACTGGTTGAGGAAGCCTCGACAGACTTTGGGATCACCATCAAAGCGGAGTGGCAGTGGTAACTAGAGCTGACTGGAGCTACAACTGGCTGAGGAATAGATGGAGCTACAGCCTGTGGAACTCCCGGAATAGGAACAGGAATGAAGTCCAGGCGATTGGCTATGCTGTTAACAACTTGCATTAGCTGATCCTGGTGTAGACGGAGGTCTAGCATATCCTCCTGCATGAACAGCAGTCTTGAGTTTGCCAGCGAGGTCCATGGCCTGAGCAAACTGTCACGTCCAGCGGGGTTGTGGAACCACTCGGCTACTCTGCCGGAACGGAGTAGCTGCTGGCCAGACAGGTGTTAGGCAGGCACAGATAAATAGTACTGTGGTGGCAGCTGGATATTGGCAGATAGCAGATACTGGATACAAGCTGGTGCCGGATTGCTGGAAGCAGGTTGGTGCCGGATTACTGGAAGCAGGTTGATGCCGGATTACTGGCAGCAAGCTGGTGCTGGATTACTGGCAGCAGGCTGGTGCCGGATTACTGGAAGCAGGCTGGTGCCGGATTACTAGTAATGGACACAGAATATAGGGTACCAACTGGATACGGAGCCTTCACAAGATAACACTTCGGTTAGTACAACGTTGCTCCGGCACTGGGATATAGGTCAGACTTCCTTTAATAGTCCAGGGTATGCAGGGATAGGCTGGGGACACTTTTATTGGTGCACACTCTGACCCTTCAAGAGACTGCCAGAGCGCGCGAGCGCCCAACAAGCAGATCGTGCTCTGCCTCACCTAGTTCAGAGCTCGCGAGCGTCCCGAAGGAGGCGGGCGCCGTCAAGCACACTTCAGCTGGCGCCCGACACCGCCGGCAGGAGAGGAATGTCAGCGGTCAGCGACCTCCGGTGCTACACACCACCATGCAATCTAACTATACAAACATTGCTGGTAGTATGAGTCGTACTAGAGAGCTCAGTGACTTTAAACGTCATAGGATGTCACCGCTGCTGCAAGTCCAGTTCGTGATCAGCTAGATGTACCTCGGTTACCTGTTAAAAGTTATTATTGTGAAGTGGAAGCTTCTAGGGGTAACAAAAGCCATAAAGCATTCGACCACAAAAAATCACAGAGCGGGGCAGCCGAGTGTTGAAGTGCATGGAGTGTAAAAATCGGCTATCATCTGTTGCATACCTCACTACAGAGATCAAAACTGCCTGTCATTAGCGCAAGAACCAATGGCATAGCTATAGGGGTTGCAGTTGTGACTGGGCCCCTAAGCCTGGGGGGCCAAGAGGGCCTCAACTGCCACACAGCGCTAACCGTGTAAAAAAAATAATATTATTTGCCAGCACTAGGCTGCCTAGTAATGGATGGGCTGGGCTGAGGGTTCCTTAGACTTCCCAGTCACATGGTACACTCAGTGTACCATGTGACTATGGTACATGATGTCATGTGAGGGGCGTTCCAGCCAATCAGGAAAAGAACGCAACGTGTGTTGTATCGTTCTGTCTGTGTTTGCAGAGGAGAGGGGGGCTTTAAATTACAGCCCCCCCTCTCCAACACGAGCAGCACAACACAATACATTACAAACTGTGGGGACCTCCGGGGGGGTCGCGAGGTCGCGAGCAACGGGACGCAGATACAGTTGAATTCAATGCTGACAGCTCCTTGCTCCAGCATTCACTGTGCCATGAGCGGCTCAGGCCAAAAGAGGGGTGCTTAGCACTTTTTAGTTGTCCATGGTGTAATATGTGGCCTCAGCTGCAGAGCTCAGGCTTAATGGTCCCTAATTCTAACACGTTCTCCTACTGTACGGCTGATAGCCGTCAGTTGTCTAGCTAACAGAGCGGCTTTGATAGCAACACGCCCCGCTGTATTTTACTCAGCAGCTGGGTGTGCTGTTCTATCTAGCGGTCACAATCCATTTAACCGCCAGTGAACTCTTCACGCGGTCTCTTGACTGCTGCTACCCCGTTTATTTACCGAAGTAGAGCGGGGTTCTTTCCATGTAATACTGATTGTCTTGCAGGGTTATCTTGGTGTTACAGCGCTCGAGTTTCTGCCGCCCTGTTTTATTATACAGCGTACATGCTGTGTCTGAGTCTGCCTACAGCGGAGTCAGACTTCAGGACGGCTCTCTGACACTGCCTTAGCTGTCAGCTGAGCGCTGACACATAGCGCGGCTACGGCTGCTCTCCACGCCACTGTCCCGGCACACATGGACACCGGCGTGAGAGTGCAATTGGCAGTTGCACATTCACATTGTGCCGTAATATAACCACAAGGTAACTCCTTAGCATCACGGTGCTGGGGTCTTTGTCGTTCTGCCTAAACTACAGCGCACACGCTGGGTCTGAGTCTGCTGATAGCAGATTCGGACCTCAGGCTCTGACACTGTCTCTTGGCTGACAGCTGAGCGCTGTCACAAGTACAGCTACAGCTGCTCTCCACGCTGCTGCTCCGGTACACGGGGACACCATCGTGAGGGTGCAGTTAGATATTGTACATTCACATTGTGCCGCAACACAACCGCACAGTTATACAATTGGCAATATTTGCCCTGACTTACTGTACAGCTATAATTTGACATCACGTCTTACTGTTCCTAGATCCTTCTTGGGGGGCCCTTTACAGCCTTGCTGAGACGACGATCCAACAAGTCATCACGAACTGCTTGTTAACCTAGGCGGCATCAATTCATGTTGCGGCTTCTGCCATATGGCAACTCATACTTACTTTAACTGCACTGCCTGTTAGTCAGACAGCACAGTAGCTTATGTGGTTTCGTTAGTAGTACACTACTTTATTGAATTTATAAATACAATAAATTGTCGCTGTTAGTTTGACATCCCAATCCACTGGCTTTGCCGACATGACAATTTATAATCAATTATTGTGTGGTTTGTAATCTCAGATAGCACAGTAATTCACGTGCTCCCTCACTGTGTTTGCAGAGGAGAGGGGGGCTTTAAATTACAGCCCCCCCTCTCCACCACGAGCAGCGAAACACAATACATTACAAACTGTGGGGACCTCCGGGGGGGGGGGGGTCACGAGCCACTCACTGATGTCCCGGTTACAACTGCAACGGGACGCAGATACAGTTGAATTCAATGCTGGAGCAAGGAGCTGACAGCTCCTTGCTCCAGCATTCACTGTGCCCATTAGCGGCTCAGGCCAAAAGAGGAGAAGGATCTCTTCCACCCGTCGGGGGAACGGGGATAGGTAAGTAATTATTTTATTATTTTTCTTTTAGTCACACATGGTGGCATTATACTGGGTATGGGAGGGGGGCTAATATGCTCACGAGAACACGCTGTGCTGTGTGAGTAAGTCCCACAAAAACGTTACCGAAGTGTCGGGAGTGTGAATAGACATCGCATCCTGGCTGGAGGTGATGTCTATTCACTCACAAGACACTTTAGTAAAGTTAATGTGGGTGTATGTGACAGCACAGCGTGATCTCGCGAGATCACGCTGTGCTGAGTACAAAAGGACATAAATGGAGAGAAGTGTATGACGCTGATTGGTCAGCGTCATACACTTCTCTATACAATGCCAACTTGGTCAAAAGTTAAAAAACGCCCAATTGGGCATTAAGAAACGAATTACCATAAATCTAAAATTGTTCATAACTTGCTCACAAATGATCGTTTTTCAAAATAAAAACACTGCTGTAATCTACATTAAAGCGCCGATCAGATTATGTAGGAGATAGGGCACTTCTAATCTGGTGACAGAGCCTCTTTAATTCTTCATCAGACCAAGACATTTTGCACAATTGTATGCTTCTAACTTTGTGGGAATAGTTTTGTGCACAAAGTAAGGTCCATAAAGGCATGGTTGGGTAAGTTTGCTGTGGATCTATGCCTCTGATTAAAGGGTTACGCATAGCATGTGTTAGCTAAGTGTAACAATGCACAGTGATCCTGGACCCTGGGCAACAAGGGTTGTAGGCCTCATTTAAGGCAGTAATTTCATATATACGCAAAAACGTAGTTTGTGGGGGTGTAAAGCTATACAGAACGATATATTGTTTACATAAAAAGCAAATCTCCAATATGTGGATTCTAATAAAGACTTGCTTTCTTTTCTTTGTAGGACTTAATAAGGACTTTGCTTTTCTTTTTGTCTAGATATATTGCAATAATACAAAAGCTGTAATGTATATAAATTCCTCGTAGCATCCATGCCCTATTATCAGAACTCTTCCTCGCTCACACAAGGAACAATGTATAGTAATATACAGCTGCCCGGAATAAAATCAATATCAACTGACATGAACCCCTAACATCGATCTATTTCAGAAGACCTGTCCTTAGGTGCAGCATCGTTCCCCGTGGTCGGTGCTACAAGAAGCTACTAGTTTCTGGTCTCCAGTGGTACATGCAACATTACGTTATATTCCCCGGTTTCCAGAAGGTGGGGGCAGGTAATACTTCAAGGTGTTCACATAGTGCGGAGAGTGGCTACATACCCTGGTGTCCAGTGGGAATAGAGCAAGTAAAAATTGGCAATGAGCTAGGGCAGGTAGTAGTGTAAATTACCTTGTAAATGCGTGCAAAGGGGAGTAGGTTTGTCTGGTGGTGTAGAGTTTGAGAGGGTGTGCTGACAGTTACATTCCCTGTTAGATAGTGGTCTGTCCTACCAATAGACTCAAGGAACTGGGATTGATCTCCTCAAACCCATGTGCAAAAATCAGTTTTTGCAAAAATTCTGTTTTTAGACACCATGTCATTACATTGGTTTCAGCCTTTCCATTCCACTCTCAGTTTAATCTAACAATTGATGCAGGAAGCTTGTAGGCCCCATACAAACTTGGGCCATCAAGTGAACCAGAAATCGGAGTCCACCCCTAACATATCTATATTTTATACTCCTCATTAACAATAATCTTTATGCCTATGGCCTGCTGATGGTTAGGTACACATATGTGGACTTCTAATAAGCTTTTAGAAGCTGCCTCAGAAAATAAGTTGAATATTTTATGGGATGACATATTTAACCCCTTAAGGACGCAGCCTAGTTTGGGCCTTAAGGCTCAGAGCCCATTTTTTAAATCTGACATATTTCACTTTATGTGGTAATAACGTCGGAATGCTTAAACCTATCCAAGCGATTCTGAGATTGTTTTTTCGTGAGACATTGGGCTTTATGTTAGTGGTAAAATTTGGTCGATATATCCAGTGCTTATTTGTGAAAAATTGCAAAATTTAGAGAAAAATTTGAAAAAATAGCATTTTTCCGAATTTAAATGCATGTGCTTGTAAAACAGATAGTTATACCAGCCAAAATAGTTACTAGTTCACATTTCCCATAAGTCTACTTTAGATCTGCATAGTTTTTAGAGAATTATTTTATTTTTCTTGGACGTTACAAGGCTTAGAACATAAACAGCAATTTCTCATATTTTTAAGAACATTTCAAAAGCCTTTTTTTTAAGGTACCTGTTCAGTTCTGAAGGGGCTTTGAGGGGCCTATGTATTAGAAACCCCCATAAAACACCCCATTTTAAAAACTAGACCCCTCAAAGTATTCAAAATAGCATTTATAACGTTTTTTAACCCTTCAGGCATTTCACAGGAATTAAAGCAAAGTGGAGGTGAAATTTGCAAATTTCATTTTTCTTGCTGAATTTCAATTTTATTCTATTTTTTTTCTGTAACAAAGAAGGTTTTACCAGAGAAACACTACTAAATATGTATTGTCCAGATTCTGCAGTTTTTAGAAATGTCCCACATGTGGCCCTACTGCGCTCGTGGACTAAAACACAAGCCCTAGAAGCAAAGAAGCACCTAGTGCATTTTAAGTCCTCTTTTTTATTAGAATATATTTTAGGCAGCATGCCAGGTTTGAAAAGGTGTTGAGGTGCCAAAACAGTAGGAATCCCCCAAAACTGACCCCATTTTGGAAACTGCATCCCTCAAGGAATTCATTTATGGTTATTGTTACCATTTTGACCCCGTAGTTTTTTCACAGCGCGTATTTGAATTGGGCTGTGAAATTAAAATAATGACAATTTTTCCAATAAGATGTCATTTTTTATCAGAATTTCTTATTTTGACAGGGAACAAAATGCCCCATTTTGTTGCCCAATTTGTCCTGAGTGCGGCAATACCCCATTTGTGGTGATAAACTGCCGTTTGGGCCCATGGGAGGACTCAGAAGAAAAGGAGCGCTATGTGTTCTTAGGAGTCCAGATTTTGCTGGATTGGTTTTCGGGTGCCATGTCGCATTTGCAGAGCCTCAGAGGTATCAAAGCAATGGAAACCCACCAAAAGTGACCCCATTTTGGAAACAAAACCCCTCAAGGAATTTATTTATGGGTCTTGTGACCATTTAGACGCCACAGTTTTTTCACAGAACTTTTATTAATTGGGCTGTGAATTAAAAAAAAAAAAAATTTTTTTCCAATAAGATGTCGTTTTGGCTTAAAATGTCTTATTTTCACAACGAATAAAATACCCCATTTTGTTGCCAAATTTGTCCTGAGTGCGGCAATACCCTATTTGTGTTGATATACTGCCGTTTGGGCCCATGGGAGGGCTCAGAAGGAAAGGAGCGCTATGTGTTCTTTGGAACCCAGATTTTGCTGGGTTCGTTTTCGGGTGCCATGTTGCATTTGCAGAGCCCCAGAGGTATCAAAGCAATGGAAACCCACCAGAAGTCACCCCATTTTGGAAACTACACCCCTCAAGGAATTCATTTGTGGGTGTTGTGACCATTTAGACCCCACAGTTTTTTCACAGAATTTATTTGAATTGGGCTGTGAATTAAAAAAAAATGTATTTTTTCCAATAAGAGGTAGTTTTGTCTCAAAATTTCTTATTTTCACAAGGAATAAAATAGCCCAATTTGTCCTGAGTGTGGCAATACCCTATTTGTGGTGATAAACTGCCGTTTGGGCCCATGGGAGGGCTCAGAAGGAAAGGACCACCATGTGGCCTACTGGGAATTTTCTGGTGCTAAGTCATGTGTGCAGAAGCCCCTGAGGTATCAGTACAGTTGAAACCCCCGAGAAGTGACCCCGTTTTAAAAATGACACCCCTTAAGGAATTCATCTAGAGGTGTAGTGAGCATTTTGACCCCACAGGTATTGTGTAAAAGATAATGCGCAACAGATGGTGCAGAGTGAGATTTGCAATTTTCTATATATATGCCATGTCAGTGTCCGATATATTGTGCCCAGCAAGTGCCACCGGAGACATACACCCCATAAACTGTAATGTGGGTTCTCTCGGGTACGGCAATACCCTACATGTGGCTGTTATTAGCTGCCTGGGCACACGGCAGGGCTCAGACGGAAAGGACCACCATTTGGCCTACTTGAGCTTTTCTGGTGCTAAGTCATGTACGCAGAAGCCCCTGAGGTACCAGTACAGTTGAAACCACCGAGAAGTGACCCTGTTTTAAAATCTACACCCCTTAAGGCATTCATCTAGAGGTGTAGTGAGCATTTTGACCCCACAGGTATTGTGTAAACGATAATGTGCAGCAGTTGGTGCAGAGTGAAATTTGCAATTTTCTATACATATATGCCAATTCAGTGTCCGATATATTGTGCCCAGCATGCGCCACCAGAGATATACACCTCATAAACTGTAATGTTGGTTCTCCCGGGTACGGCAATACCCTACATGTGGCTGTTATCAGCTGCCTGGGCACACAGCAGGGCTCAGAGGGGAAAGATGAGGAGGGGTAAGCTGTGCGAAGTGGATCAGAGCGAGTAAAACTGGGGTAAATTAAAAATAAAGGGATGTATGATAAATTTTAAAACACTCTTTCATACAGAGCTCTGGTTTTTCGGGACACGTGTCACATTTATATATTGTGTCCTTCCTTATCCCCCTCTTATAGCAGACTTTGCACCTATTTTGACTTTTTCCCTTCTTGCCAGTTTGGGGAACTTCTCCTAAAAAGTGTTGCCCTGGTACGATGCGTGTGGCCCCGCCTCCAGAAGTACTGTAGGGTTTCAGGACTTGATCTGACAAGTCCACCCCTCCCATGTACCTATTGTAGTTCAGGATGCAGTCTGGTTTGGGGGTCTCTGTACTGGTACCTCGTACAGGTACATGGGTACTGGTGTGGCATCTCCCTGGTCTTGTACTTGACACACAATATGTTGCTGCTAGAATGTGTCCTGCTCTCACCCCTTCTTGTTTGCCCAAGCAGAGTCTTAGGGAGGCCTCTCAGATTTCTTCTAGCAGTGCCGCATGCCGCAGGACAGGACTTCTGGAAGCGAGGCAGTTGAAGAGTGGGGCGCTGGTATAAAAATGATCCAGGTAGAGGTGGTAACCCTGGTCAAGCAGTGGGTGCACCAAATCCCACACAATTTTTGTATTAACTCCCAGTAAGGGGGGGGGGCATTCTGGGGGCTGAATACTGGTGTCCTTCCCTTCATATATCCTAAATCTGTAGGTATAGCCTGATGCACTCTCACACAGCTTATACATCTTCATGCCATACCTTGCCCTCTTACCCGGCAGGTACTGGTGGAATTGAACCCTCCCTTTAAAATGTACCAGGGACTCATCAATAGAAATACACTTCTCTGAGTGTATGCTGGGGAAAACCGGGCGCTGAAACGGTCTAATAGGGGTCTCCGTTTATACAAACGGTCAAAACTGGGGTCATCTCGGTGTGGGCACGGCTCATTATGAGTATAATGCAAGAAGCGAAGTATTGCCTCAATTTTATTTTATTTTTTAGTTTCCAGCTCAGTTCTGAAGTTGCTTTGAGGGGCCCATATATTAGACACCCTTATCAAACACCCCATTTCAGAAACTAGACCCCTCAAAGTATTCACAACAGCATATAGAAAGTTTATTAACCCTTTAGGTGTTTCACAGGAATTTAGAGCAAAGTAGAGGTGACATTTAATTAATTTAATTTAATTTATTAGGCACCATGTCCGGTTTGAAGAGGTCTTGTGGTGCTAAAACAGTGGAAACCCCCCCCCAAAGTGACCCCTTTTTGGAAACTAGAGACCTTGAGGAATTCATTGTAGTTTTCTTGGGGTGCATGCGACTTTTTGATCAGTTTTTATTCTATTTTTAAGTGGCGTGGTGACTAAAAAAACAGCAATTTTACTATTGTTTTTTTATTCTATTTTTTTTACAGCGTTCACCGTGCGCTATAAATGACATATTCACTTTATTCTGCGGGGCGATACGATTATGGCGATACCAGATGTTTATAGTTTTATTTTATGTCTTATGGCGTTTGCACAATAAAATACATTTTGTAAAGTATAATTTATTTTTTGTGTTACCTTATTCTAAGAGCCATAACGTTTTTATTTTTCCATCAGGAAAGTCGTACGAGGACTTATTTTTTGCGTAACGAACTGTAGTTTCGATCAGGACCATTTTTAGGTACATGCGACTTTTTGATCTCTTTTTATTCCATTTTTTGGGAGTTGAAGTGACCAAACAATTGTGATTGTGGTACGGTTTATTATTATTTTCTCTTACGGCGTTCACCGCGCGGGATAAATAACGACATCGTTTTGTAGTTCAGGACGTTACGGACGCGGCGATACCAATTATGTATAGTTTATTTGTTTATTTATATATTTTTTTTAATAATAAAGGACTGATAAGGGAAAAAGGGGGATTTTTACTTTTAGCACTTTTAAAACTTTTATTTTCTTATTTTGACACAAATTTTTTTTACTTTTTTACACTTTTTTTACTTTGTCCCACTAGGGGACATGAGGGCAGGAGGCTCTGATCGCTATTCTAATGCACTGCACTACATACGTAGTGCAGTGTACTAGAGCTGTCAGCTGTTCGCTGACAGCAAGCATAGTGGGTCCTGACTTTGTCAGGACCCACTAGGCTTCCGTCGATGGCGTAGCCAGAGTCCATTGTTAGGGTTCTGGTTGCCATAGTAGCCATCGCGGCCCGCTATCGTGTAGCAGGCCGGCGATGGCAGCTTAACCCCTAAGAAGCCGCGATCGCTATTGAACGCGGCTTCTAAGGGGTTAATCGACAGGGACCACCGCGATCGGTCCCTGCACACTAAGCTGTGATAGCCTGTCGGACCCCCACCAATCATACACTGATGACCTATCCTGTGGATAGGTCATAAGTTGTCCGGTCGTGGAAACCCCCTTTAACCCCTACCCGCACCAGGACGTAACTGTACGTCGTTGCGGGAAGTTACTTCCCGCACGAGGACGTACAGTTACTGAGTTAATCCCGGTGCACACTGTCGGCGACAGTGTGCACCGGGAACCAGGAGGTCAGCTGTCGCCGACAGCTGACACTCCCCTCTTGCCGGCCAGCGGTCCTTTGCCGCTGATTTCGGCGCATTAACCCCTTAAATTCGGCGATCGGGTGCAATCGCCGAATTTTAGGGGTTTCTAACATATCGGCAGACCCCCGTCTGAAATCGCGGGGTCTGCCGATAGTTAGTATGGCAAACGGAAGCCAAACAATGGCTTCCGGGTCTGCCATGGACAGAAGCCCATCAGGACCAACCTTCGGCTGGTCCTGATAGGCTTCCTGTCAGAGTGACAGAAAGTCACTGTGCCGTTCCCGATGCACACTGTCGGCGACAGTGTGCATCGGGAACTTGGAGATCAGCTGTCCCCGACAGCTGACACTCTCCAGTGTTGCCGATCAGCGGCTCATCGCCGCTGATTTCGGCAATTAACCCGTTACATGCGGGGCTCGATTGCGATCTCCGCATGTAGCGGGTTTGTAGCGCATCAGCAGCCCCCATGCAATCGTGGGGGCTTCTGATGCTTGTGATGGCACCCGGGGGCCAGACAACGGCCCCCAGGTCTGCCATGTATGTCAGCCTATGAGGATTAGCCTCTGCTGATCCTCGTAGACCAACTGTCAGAGTGACTGTGACGTCACACTGACAGTTGGAATACATTACACTACCTAGGTAGTGTAATGTATTCTAGCAGCGATCAGAGCTGCAGGTCAAAAAAAGAAAGTGTAAAAAGTAAAAGAAAAGTTAATAAACAAAAATATAAAGTGTAAAAAGTAAAAAAAAGTTAATAAATTTTTTTTATAAAAGTGTAAAAATAAAAGGTTTTGTTTTCCTATAATAAGTCATTTATTATAGGGAAAAAATGAAAACGTTAAAAAAAAAGTACACATATTTGGTATCGCCGCGTTCGTAACGACCCAATCTATGAAACTATAATGTTAATTTTTCCGCACGGTGAACGCCGCAAACAAAATAAACGGAAAACTGTCAGCATCGCTATTTTTTAGTCACCACCCCTCCCAAGATATAGAATAAAAAGTGATCAAAAAGTCGCATTTACCCCAAAATGGTACCAATAAAAACTACAACCCGTCCCGCAAAAAACAAGACCTCCCACAGCTTTTTTGACGAAAAAATAAAAACGTTACGGCTCAAAATAGCGTGTCCCAGAAAATAAATTATTTTATAGAAACTTAATTTTATTGTGCAAACGCTGCAAAACGTAAAAAAATCTATACACATATGGTATCGCCATAATCGTACCGACCGGCAGAATAAATTAAAACGTAATTTATTGCGCACGGTGAACGCTGTAATAAATAAAGAATTTAAAGCGCCAAAATCGCTGTTTTTTGGTCACCTTAGCTCTAAAAAAGATCCTGAGGGGCCAAAATCTCACTATACCCCTAGAAAAATTCCTTGAGGGGTGTAGATTCCAAAATGGGGTCACTTTTGGGGGGTTTACACTGTTTTGGTCCCTCCGGGGCGTTGCAAACCCGACATGGCACTGAAAACCAATCCAGCAAAATCTGCGCTCCAAAATCCAAAAGGCGCTCCTTCCCTCCTGAGCCCTGCTGTGGGTCCAAACATCAGTTTACGACCACATATGGGGTATTGCCGTAATCGGGAGAAATTGCTTTACAAATTTTGGGGTGCTTTTTCTCCTTTATTCCTTGTAAAAATGAAAAAATTCTATGTTTCCACAGAAAAATAGGTGATTTTCATCTTCACAGACTAATTCCACTAAATTCTGCAAAAAAACTGTGGGGTCAATATGCTATCTATACCCCTAGAAAAATGCCTTGAGGGGTGTAGTTTCCAAAATGGGGTCACTTTGGAGGGGTTTCGGCTGTTTAGGTACCACAAGACCGCCTCAAACCTGACATGGTGCCTAAAATATATTCCTAAAAAAAGGAGGCCCCGAAATCCACTAGCTGCTCCTTTGCTTCTGAGGCCTGTGTTTCAGTCCATTAGGACACTAGGGCCACATGTTGGATATTTCTAAAATCTGCAGAATCTGGGCAATAAATATTGAGTTGCGTTTCCCTGGTAAAACCTTCTGTGTTACAGATTTTTTTTTATTACAAATGAATTTCGGCAAAAAAAATGAAATTTGTAAATTTCACCTCTACTTTGCCTTAATTCCTGTGAAACGCCTAAAGGGTTAAAATATTTTCTGAATGTGGTTTTGAATACCTTGAGGGGTGCAGTTTTCAAAATGGGGTGATTTATGGGGACTTTCTAATATATAGGGCCCTCAAAGCCACTTCAGAACTGAACTGGTCCCTGAAAAAATAGCCTTTTGAAATTTTATTGAAAATATGAGAAATTGCTGCTAAAGTTCTAAGCCTTGTAACGTCCTAGAAAAATAAAAGTACGTGAAAAAAAATGATGCAAACATAAAGTAGACATATAGGGGATGTTAACTAGTAACTATTTTGTGTGGTATTACTATCTGTTTCACAAGCAAATACATTTAAATTTAGAAAAATGCAAATTTTTGCAAATTTTTGCTAAAATTTGAAGTTTTTCACAAATAAATATTGAATTTATCGACCAAATTTTTTCACTAACATAAAGTACAATATGTCACGAGAAAACAATCTCAGAATCGCTTGGATAGGTAAAAGCATTCCGGAGTTATTACCACATAAAGTGACACATGTCAGATTTTAAAAAATAGGCTGTGTCCACAAGGCCAAAACAGGCTGTGTCCTAAAGGGGTTAAAGGACCAGTGTCATGAAAAATATTTTTTTTATATCAATTCGCTTTTAGTGTTTTATTAAAACATGTTTTATTTATTTGTGCGTTTGTGTTTTACTTTTTTTTATTTTTTTACTTTTTCTTGTCTATGGGGGCTGCCATTTTTTTTCCCATCTCTGTATGTGTCGAATAACGACACATACAGACATGGAATACGGCACATACAGACCCATAGTGAATGCGAACGGGGCCCGTTCCATCCACTATGCTGTACGCCGTCTGTGCGGGAACGGTGCATGCGCCGCTCCCACACAGTCCAAATTGAAGGTCTTCGGCCGAGCGACGTCCGGCGCCATTTTCTTGTGGACCGGAAGCCGCGGCCAGACAGTAAGATTACTACTTCCGGTTGCGGCTTCCGGACTTGTGCACTTGGAGCGGAGGGAGCAGACGGACCAGAGGGAGTGGCGGCGGCAGGAGCAGGTAAGTTAGATCTGTGTATGTACGTGTTTTACTGTGTTTACTACTACTGTATGTAAACCTACTATACTGTGTGTTAGCTCAAAAAATGGCGACACACAGTGTAGGAGGTTTGACCATTCAATCCCCTCGTTTCTCCCGGCACTAGCCAGGATAAAGGAGGGGGGATTCTGAGAGTTCACTAGAGCGAGTGAGTTTTCTCAAATTTTGCAGCATAAAGCAATGTGGTTGCTTTACCACATGCCAATGCTGCAATTTTGGGAATTGCTCCATCTAGTGACCAGCACTGGGAAATGTTATCAATTAGAATCAAATTTATAATATTTCCTGACTCGTGAAAAAATTAAGAAAATTAGAACAATGTGTAATCACTTATACACTGTTTATCTAAAAAAAAAAGCTACACATTCCCTTTAAGTGCAGCAGGTTTTAATGACGCTGACCCGGGTGATATCGTTTTTATCAGGTAAATATGGGAAAGTCTGTGATTATATAATAAACACTTGTGTGCAAACTATTCTAGGGTGGACTACGAGTCCAGTAGTTCAACTCATTTATAAGGTGTGGAGCCTCTTTAGCCCCCTAGCTGCAGTTAATATATTCTTCCATGTCAACATGGAAAGGAAGAAATCTGATTTAAAAAAAACACAACTTTTAGGTGTTGTCCAATACAGACAACTTTTTAAATGTCGCGCCTCCATCTTCTTAGTCAAATGTAGGACATACTCCTATAGGGAAACCCCTAATTTACTTCTGCCCTTACTTAATAGCTATATTTTTGTTCTAGATATTGAATTTTATACTTTTTATTTGTCTGGTGCATACATATGTTGCAACACTGTACTATCAGGAGAAAGCACTAGCACTGCACATACAAAATTATTACTAAAGAAAGAAAAAAAGAAAGGCCATAAACACAACAGCCCACAATATGGACAAAAGCTCCATGGCACATACACATCCTGACCTGGTCGCAGATATCGCTACTAACCTTCTCGCTTCACTCTGCACTTTATATCCATTGTCGGCTCAAATCCTGGCTGGGTGACGGGTTCATCAAGCTTTATTCATGTTCCCCTTTCCAACACAAGGGGCTGGTGCTCTGAACAAAATTAGCACCTTGTACCTATTGTGTCACTCCTCTCGTTCCATCTAGATTGTTAGTTCTTATGGGCAGGGCCCTCTCTCTTTTTGTCTCATTGTTTGTTAATTTGTTTTGATTACTTGTCTTTGTACTTGAATGTTACTTCCCCAATTGTAAAGTGCTGCCGAATATGTTGGCGATATATAAATTAATATTATTAATTATTATTATTATTATTATTATTATTATTATTATTATTATTATTAATAAGAACAGTGGGTGAAGAGACATGACTAAGAATGTGTCAGATTTATAGAAATTGATGAGATATTGCATCCCACAGTACTGGTGCAGCATAAGAGAAGTTTTACAATGAGGAGGGGATAGAAATGAGAGCCAAAATTATTTTGAAAGAAATAAATAGATAAAGTATTTAACTTCTCTCCCTTTAACTTCTGTGTTTTGTTTTGCCAGATTATTGAACATGAGCAAGTGGATAGGATTTTTCATGCATATATAACCCCTTTAAAGGCTTTTCCTATGTACCATTGGTGCTTCTCTTATCTTTGAACCTTGAACCTCTTCACCAATTATGAAGATATTGGATATGACAGCACTTTCTTGATATGGTAATTGTCCCAGGTTGGACTAGACAAAATTCTAGAAAAGCGGTAGCAAGTTTAGACTACTGAAAATCATAAAAAGAAAGATTTAGAGGTTTATTTTTAAAAAAATATGGTAAGCATGACAGTAGAGACAGGCCTGTTTAAATTCATAGGCAATTGATAGGCAGGATATCCATCATAACATTACATTTCTTTGCTGAAAACTACAGGGTGGGCCATTTATATGGATACACCTAAATAAAATGGGAATGGTTGGTGATATTAACTTCCTGTTTGTGGCACATTAGTATATGGGAGGGGGGAAACTTTTCAAGCTGGGTGTTGACCATGGCGGCCATTTTGAAGTCAGACATTTTGTATCCAACTTTAGTTTTTTCAATGGGAAGAGGGTCATGTGACACATCAAACTTATCGAGAATTTCATAAGAAAAACAATGGTGTTCTTGGTTTTAATGTTACTTTATTCTTTCATGAGTTATTTACAAGTTTCTGACCACTTATAAAATGTGTTCAAAGTGCTGCCCATTGTGTTGGATTGTCAATGCAACCCTCTTCTCCCACTCTTCACACACTGATAGCAACACCGCAGAAGAAATGCCTCCCAAACTGACCCCCTTAGACTTTTATCTTTGGGGTCATCTGAAGGCACTTGTCTATGCTGTGAAGATACGAGATGTGCAGCAACTGAAACTACGGATACTGGAAGCCTGTGCTAGCATTTCTTCTGCGGTGTTGCTATCAGTGTGTGAAGAGTGGGAGAAGAGGGTTGCATTGACAATCCAACACAATGGGTAGTACTTTGAACACATTTTATAAGTGGTCAGAAACTTGTAAATAACTCATGAAAGAATAAAGTAACGTTAAAACCAAGCACACCATTGTTTTTCTTGTGAAATTCTCGATAAGTTTGATGTGTCACATGACCCTCTTCCCATTGAAAAAACTAAAGTTGGATACAAAATGGCTGACTTCAAAATGGCCGCCATGGTCAACACCCAGCTTGAAAAGTTTCCCCCCTCCCATATACTAATGTGCCACAAACAGGAAGTTAATATCACCAACCATTCCCATTTTATTTAGGTGTATCCATATAAATGGCCCACCCTGTAGACTGGCATTGTGCTGATGGCAGATAAATGGAAAGACAGGATGGCAGCATTCAAGCCAAGCTAGTCTCCATCTCAGCCTAGAATATTAACAAGATTTCACTATAAATAAATGTATGGAGCACCTCTCTAGGACTCTGTTTACATCTGCGTTGGAGCCTCCGTTGCAGATTTCGTTGTTTTTGCTGCATGCAGCGCTATTTTGTCCTGCAAAACAATGGACACCATGACAGAATCCTGACAGAGTCCATTAAAGTCTGTGGCGCAGATTTAATAAGACTGGGGTCTCAAATGCCAGTAGTAGCAATCTACACCGCTGGAGTAATGTGCAACATATTTTTTTAAGAGGCGCACACCTCTTGATAAATCTGTTGCATTTTCTGTGGCCACTTTCCGTTCATCACAATTGTGGCTCAATGACCGGGTCCATCCATCTTCCCCCATCGTAAATTTTTAAAAAATGGTCACTTTCTGCTTTTGCTTTTCACCTCCAGGCTCCCTCAGCATGCTGCGGCTTATACCAGGTCTGGACGTCGAGCAGCATCAGGGACTCGTATGCGATTCAGCTGCCCGGAATCAGTCTGTTGTAAAGTGAGAGTCTGTGAGAACCTGGAGGGTAGAAGAGGAGTGGTGATGTGAGTCGGGCCGTGGTGACCCTGCCACCTTTTTGTATGCCATGACGGTGGTACAGAAGACCCAAAAGTTGCAATTTGGACTTATGCTACTTTTCCAGACCAGAAAACTGGCGTACAAAAGTTTACAAAATAGCCCTAATGCGTTGGTGTCCGTCAGGCGACAGATCCAGCACTTCCGGTTTTCTTGTTATTCTGTTCCTATGACAAAACAGAATAACGAAACACCTAGCGCATATGTGAACAGGGCCTAAGCTGTTTATAGACAGATCCTTATTGTATCTTGGTGGCAATCTAGTGTTCGTGTCAACAAAAATAGATTGAACACTTCAATATAACTCTTGGTAAAATACAGAAAATGTCAAAAGTACACTGGGAAGATTTAAGATATAAAAGGGGGAATAACGGTTTCTGGGGGCCATGGGATGGAAGGGTGTATTCTTTTATTTTTATTTTATAATTTTAAATGATTATGTTTAAAACAAAAATTAAAATATAGGCAGGAAGAAAAAGATTTTGCTTTGCCTGCAAAATGACAAGAAATGTAAGTGTAGTGCTGGTGGCCACCGTTCGCCGCTATCCGGTTTCTCCTAGCGGCCTCGAACATCTGTTACATGTGCACCAGCACCCTCCTTCTCCAGGACGCCGGCATGTACTGCTCCCATCAACTGCTCGCTCCCATAGGGTGTCCTCTTGAAGAGCCAGTGCGCACACCATTAGAATCTTCCCCAGCCTATCCCTGTGCACCTTGGCCTATAAGTCTGTACTGCCCACCTTCCTGTGCCTGTGAAGTGGCCTTTCCATGTTAGTTAAGCAAATGGACCCTTAGTTGCATCCTGTTCCCAGTGTTCCCGTATCCTGCTTCCCGTATCCTGCTTCCCGTATTTTGTATCCTGTAATTGTTTCTTCCTGGGCTGAAGTCTAGTGCTGGAGTTATGTCCTGTGTCATCTGCCACGTTCAGTGTCATTTGCCATGTCAAGTGTCATCTGCCATGCCAAGCATCATCTGTGCCAAAGCATCTGCTACATCTCCTCTCTGTCTGGACTCTCATTCAGATACTCTTGTGCTAAAACTTTCCATTTTCTGTTGTTTGGCCAGGTGGCACTCCACTACGGCAGAGTGGCCTAGTCTGTCCACATTCCCTGAAATCGTGAAAGTAAGGGTATGTGCACACGCTAGCTGGCTTTTATGTCTGAAATTATAGACTGTTTTAAGGAGAAAACAGCCGCGTCGTTTCAGACGTAAAAGCTCCTCCTCGCATTATGCGAGGCGTCTTTGACGGCCGATCATTTGAGCTGTTCTTCATTGAATTCAATGAAGAACGGCTCAAATTACGTTTCAAAGAAGTGTCCTGCACTTCTTTGACGAGGCAGTCATTTTAGGCGTCGTCATATGACAGCTGTCAAACGACGACGCGTAAATGACAGGTCGTCGGCACAGTACGTCGGCAAACCCATTCAAATGAATGGGCAGATGTTTGCCGACGTATTGTAGCCGTATTTTCAGGCATAAATCGAGGCATAATACACCTCGTTTACGCCTGAAAATAAGTCGTGTGAACCCAGCCTAAGATTGTTATCAGTGCTCCATTTGCTAATCTCCGGTGCATTATGATGGTTATCTAATGTCCAGGAAAGATATTTAGTAACTTTAGTAACCACAAGAATCTTACGTACCTTCAGTCTGCGCAACGATTAAATCCTCGTCAAGTCAGATGGTCGCTGTTTTTTGCCCGGTTCCAGTTTCTGCTCCACTTCCGCCCAGCATATAAAAATGTGAGGGCCGATGCTCTGTCTTGGTTATTTGAGACGGATGACACTGAGGAGACTCCTCAATATATCAGAGATCCTTCCAGGATTATTGCCGTAAACCCGCTGCAAATTAAAGACATTCCTCCTGGAAAGACTTTTGTTCGTCCTGCAGATAAGAAGAGAATTCTACTCTGGGGACACAATTCCAAACTGGCTGGGCACTCTGGTGTCCGTAAGACATGGGACTTTATATCTCGTCATTACCGGTGGCCCACGTTGCCTAGAGATGTTCTGGACTATGTTGCTTCTTGTACTAATTGTGCCCAAGACAAGTCTTCACATTCCAAGCCTGCTGGCCTGCTTCAGCCTCTGCCCGTTCCTGATGGACCTTGGCAACACATTGCTATGGATTCTATCACCGACTTTACTCCTTCTGCAGGTCGCACTACTGTCTGGATCGTGGTGGATCACTTTTCTAAGATGGCACATTTCATCCCACTTACTGGTCTTCCTTTTGCTCCTCGTCTGGAAAATCTATTCATACAGCATATCTTCCGTCTGCACGGTCTGCCACTACGTATAGTGTCTGATCGGGGTATCTTGTATCCTGTAACTGTTTGTTCCTGAGCTGAAGTCTAGTGTTTGAGTCATGTTTGTGTCATCTGCCACGTCCAGTGTCATCTGCCATGTCCAGTGTCATCTGCCACGTCCTGTGTCATCTGTCACGTCCAGTGTCATCTGCCACGCCAAGCGTCATCTGCCACACCAAGCATCATCTGTGCCACGAATCATCTGTGCCAAAGCATCTGCTACATCTCATGTTTGTCTGGACTCTCATTCAGATACTCTTCTGCTAAAACTTTCCATTGACTGTTGTTTGGCCAGCTGACACTCCACTACGGCGATGCGGCCTAGTGGGTGCACATACCCCGAAATCGTGACAGTAGGATTGGGATCAGGGCTCCATTTGCTACTCTCCGGTACACTACGATGGTTATCTAATGTCCAGGAAAGATATTTAGTAACTTGGATTACATTATTTCCTGTTAATTTATGTCTATTTGTAACCAACTATATCACAACTTGATGTATTGTATAAATTGTCTCTTCCTCCTAATAAAAAATGTTTCCCCCAAAAAAATTAGATTGGACATTTTTCATTTTTCCTGTCCAATACTGTTGTTTATCCTGTGTGGGTGGTTCCTGAAATGTCTGGAAGCTGATCTACTCCCCATCACCAAATATATTAACACCTTAATGACCGCCTATACGTGTTTTCACGGCGGCCATTAAGGGTACTTATGCCAGAGCGCCACCTTTTCACGGCGGCGCTTTGGCATAAGATAGTGCGCCCGGGAGGCACATAAACTACGTGTACTCAGCTACGGAGGTAGCTGAGGCCTCGGAGCACAGACCGAGGACCATTTTGTCCGGTCCCTGGTCACGTGAGAGAAGAGAGAAATGGTCAAAATAAGGGCCAGCACCCTCTATTAGACCCCCGATCACCCCCTGTCCGCCCCCCCGTACCTGATAATCAAGATGGCGTCACAATAACAGAACACATTACACTACGTAGCTAGTGTAATGTGTTCTAGCAGCGATCAGAGCTGCAAGTCTAAATGTCCACTAGTGGGACAAGTAAAAAAAGTTAAAAAAACGATTATAAAAATGTTTTAAAAAAGTGTAAAAATAAAAGTTAGAAGTTACATAAACATAAAATGTTGTTTTTCCTATAATAAGTCTTTTATTATAGGAAAAAAATTAACACATTAAAAAGAGTACACATATTTGGTATCACCGCGTTCGGAACGACCCCAACTATAAAACTATAATATTATTTTTCCTGCACGATAAACACTGCATAAAAAAAAAGTAAAAAAACAATTCTAGAATCACTATTTTTTGATCACCTCCCCTCACAAAATATACAATAAAAAATTATCAAAAAGTCGCATGTACACCAAAATAGCAATACCAATAAAAACTACAACCCGTCCCGCAAAAAAAAATCCCTTACACAGCTTTTTTGACTGAAAAATAAAAAAGTTATGGCTCTCAGAATATGGAGACACAAAAAAGACATTATTTTATAAATAAGTGAATTTATTGCGCAAACGCTGCAAAACATAAAAAAAGATATACATATGATATCACCGTAATCGTACCGACCCGCAGTATAAACTAAAATGGTAATTTATAGCCCGGGGTGAACACCGTAAGAAAAGAAAGAATATAAAACATTGTCAGAATTGATGGTTTTTGGTCACCTTGCTTGCCAAAAAATGGAATAAAAAGTGATCAAAAAAATCGCATGTACCCCAAAATGGTACCAATGAAAACTACAGATTGTCCCGCAACAAATAAGCCCTCGTACAGCTCCGGTGGAGAAAAAATAAAGAAGTTCTGGCTCTCAGAATATGGCAAAATGTGCAGTGTTCCAAACGCGGATAAGATTGGGCACCATTTATCAGTGCGACACCGGCCACATATCTGCGGATTATTATTTATTTACCCCATTATTATACCCTCTTATTATGCCCTGATGTACTCCGCACAGATTACATACGCCCCCACATTATATTCGCCATACCCGGGAGAACACGGTTAATATTTTATGAGGTATTTGTCTTCAGTGGCACAAACTGGGCATAACATATAGAGCACTAAAATGGCATATCTGTGAAAAATTGCAATTTTCAGTCTGCACCATCCACTGCGCATTAACCCCTTCGCACACCACGACTTAATAGCATGTCATGGTGTGGGGGATGATGTATGGAGCGGGCTCACACGCTGAGTCTGCGCCATAGGCTGCAGGTGTCAGCTGTGTATTACAGCTGACACCCGGGACTAACGGACAGGAACAGCGATTGCGCTGTTACAGGAGCCTGTAAAAATGACAATAAACTGCAATACATTAGTATTGCAGTGTATTTTAAAAGATATCTACTGATTGCTAGATCAAGTCCCCTAGGACTTAAAATGTTTAAAAAAAATTGTAAATTATTATTAGTGAAAAAAATTTAATAAATATTTAAAGTCCCAAAAAAAAAACTTTTCACATTTCTCTAAAGTAATGTAAAAAAATACACAAAATTGGTATCGCTGTGTCTGTAGAAGTCCAAACTATTACAATATACCATTATTTAACTCGCACGGTGAATGCCATGAAAAATAAAGAATTTAAAACGGCAAAATCGCTGTTTTTTGGTCACCTTGGCTCTACCAAAAATTTAATAAAAAGTGCTCAAAAAGTTGTATGTACCAAAAAATGGTACCAATAAAAACTACAGCTCGTTCCGCAAAAAATAAGCCCTCACACCACTTTATTGACGGAAAAAATAAAAAAGTTATGGCTCTTGGAAAGTGGGGAGGGAAAAACGAAAAAGAAAAAATGGATCAGTCCGGAAAGGGTTAATTACTTTGTAATGAAAAAACATTTATGACCACATGTGGGGTATTGCCGTACTTGGGAGCAATTGCTTTACAAATGTTGGGGCGCTTTTTTCCTTCTTTATCCTTTGTGAAATTGAAAAAATGCAACATTTTAGTGGAAATAATGCTGATATTCATTTAATAAATTCTGCAAAAGACCTGTGGGGTCTAAATGCTCACTATACCCCTAGATAGATTCCTTGAGTGGTGTAGTTTCCCAAATAGGGTCACTTTTGTGTGGTTTCCACTGTTTTGGTCTCTCAGGGGCTTTGCAAATTCGACATGGCACCCGTAAATCATTTCAGCTAAATTTGAGCTCCAAAAGCCAAATAGCGCTCCTTCCCTTCTAAGCCCTGCTGTGGGTCCAAACAGCAGTTTATTACCACATATGGCATCTTCACGTAATCGACAGAAATTGTTTTACAAATGTTAGGGTGCTTTTTCTCTTTTATTCAATGTAAAAATTAAAAATGTCTACGTTTTTTCAGAAAAAAGTAGATTTTTACCTTTACAGACTAATTCCAATGAATTCAGCAAAACAACTGTGGAGTCAAAATGCTAACTTTACCCCTAGAAATATTCCTTGAGGGTGTAGTTTACAAAATTGGGTCACTTTTGGGGGGTTTCCACTGTTTTGGTCCCTCCAGTGCATTGCAAACGTGACATGGCACTGAAAACTATTCCAGCAAAATCAGAAATCCAAAATCCAAATGGTGCTCCAGCCCTGCTGTGGGTTCAAACTGCAGTTTATTACCACATATGGGGTATTGCTATAATCGGAAGAAATTGCTTTACATATGTTGGGGTATTTTTTTATCCTTTATTCCTTGTAAAAATGAAAAAATTTTAAGATTTTTCAGAAAAAAAGTAGATTTTCATCTTCACATACTAATTAAAATAAATTTAGCAAAAAAAACTGTGGGTTCATAATGCAAACTATACCCCGGGATAAATTCCTTGAGGGGTGTAGTTTCCAAAATGGTTCACTTTTGGGGGGTCTTTACTGTTTTGGCACCACAAGACCTCTTCAAACCTGACATGGTGCCTAAAATATATTCTAAAAAAAGGAGGCCCCAAAATCCACTAGGTGCGCCTTTGATTCTGAGGCCTGTGTTTCAGTCCATTAGCACACTAGGACCACATGTGGGATATTTCTAAAAACTTCAGAATCTGGGCAATAAATAATAAGTTACATTTCTAGGGTAAAACCTTCTGTGGTACAGAAAAAATGTATTACAAATTAATTTTGGCCAAAAAAATGAAATTTGTAAATTTCACCTCTACTTTGCTTTAATTCTTGTGAAACGCCTAAAGGGTTAAAACACTTTCTGAATGCTGTTTTGGATACTTTGAGGGGTGCAGTTTTCAAAATGGGCTGATTTATGGCGACTTTCTAATATATAAGGCCCTCAAAGCCACTTCAGAACTGAACTGGTCCCTGAAAAAATAGCCTTTTGAAATTTTCTTGAAAATATTAGAAATTGCTGCTAAAGTTCTAAGCCTTGTAACGTCCTAGAAAAATAAAAGAATGTTCAAAAAATGATGCAAACATAAAGTAGACATATGGGAAATGTTAACTAGTAACTATTTTGTGTGGTATTACTATCTGTTTTACCAGCAGATACAGTGAAGGAAATAAGTATTTGATCCCTTGCTGATTTTGTAAGTTTGCCCACTGTCAAAGTCATGAACAGTCTAGAATTTTTAGGCTAGCTTAATTTTACCAGTGAGAGATGGATTATATAAAAAAAAAAACAAAAACTGAAAATCACATAGTCAAAATTATATATATTTATTTGCATTGTGCACAGAGAAATAAGTATTTGATCCCTTTGGCAAACAAGACTTAATACTTGGTGGCAAAACCCTTGTTGGCAAGCACAGCAGTCAGACTTTTTTTGTAGTTGATGATGAGGTTTGCACACATGTTAGATGGAATTTTGGCCCACTCCTCTTTGCAGATCATCTGTAAATCATTAAGATTTCGAGGCTGTCGCTTAGCAACTCGGATCTTCAGCTCCCTCCATAAGTTTTCGATGGGATTAAGGTCTGGAGACTGGCTAGGCCACTCCATGACCTTAATGTGCTTCTTTTTGAGCCACTCCTTTTTTTTTTTTAGACGATCTCTCACTGGTAAAATTAACCTAGCCTAAAAATTCTAGACTGTTCATGTCTTTGACAGTGGGCAAATTTACAAAATCAGCAAGGGATCAAATACTTATTTACTTCACTGTACATTTAAATTTAGGAAAATGCTAATTTTTGCACATTTTCTCAAAATTTTTGTGTTTTTTACAAATAAATATTGAATTTATCGACCAAATTTTTTCACTAACATAAAGTACAATGTGTCATGAGAAAACAATCTCAGAATCGCTTGGATAGTAAAAGCATGCCGAAGTTATTACCACATAAAGTGACACATGTCAGATTTGAAAAATCGGCTTCGTCCTGAAGGCCAAAACAGGCTTAGTCCTGAAGGGGTTAAAGAAGTTATCCAGGTGTAGAAAAAAGTCTTCCATTGTCCATGGGATGTGTCTGGTATTGAAGCTTAGGCCATGGACAAGAGTGACGTTGTTTCTGAACAAAGAGAAGACCCATTTTTATAATAGCAGACAACCACTTCTATATGCCAACTTAGATGATCTGAACATACACCTGAATTGTTGTCTGACATTTCTAGAATATCATGTCTAATTTTAAAGGGGTTTTCCGCCCTCTAAATATCCTGTTCAACTGCAACTGGCTGAAAATGTTTAAGGAAATTGACAATGCACCACCACTAAGGCCAGCAATTATACTGGTTGACCGGTGACCTCACTGACCGACTGTGAGGGAATCCAAATTCATGTGCATATTCAGGATATCACTAGAATATGCCACCAATGTGCAATCAGCAGGGGTCTGACCACTTTTTGTTTGAACTGTGGGCTGCATGGACAATTCAGTATAATCAATGGCCATCCATGCATGTGCCTGGAAAAAGGCTAACAAAGCCGGCAGGAATTGACGTAGCATGATGCTTTCCTAACGCTGCTACCACTTTGTCCTAGCTATCGCGCGGAGGCGGCACCGCGGTCAAAACTCTGCAAATCGGAAACTGGTGGCATATCCTAGTGAAATGTCACCAAAGCCTGTGATGAAACTACCCCTTTAGGCTTACAACAGGTTATTTTAAACTTCAGGTAGGTTCTGGGTTTCGCACACCAACACAATATTGTACTTATAGTACAACAGAATACTAATTATAATATATGAGGAAGGAGTAGACATGTAATAATTAGTAAGCAAAAATTTTTTAATTGTAAGGCATTTGCTCTTATTAGCTCACACAGCCAGTTTCATGGGCATATTCCTGGAAATATTAGCTATTAAGGGAGCTATTAACGTGGCGATAAGTGCAGCTTGGAGCCCTGTAAAGCCGTGTGAGTCATCTACGCTAAGGAGTCACTGCAGGAGGAAATGTTGAGAAGACGTAATAGGGGAGGAATCCTCTGGTTCTCACACAACAGAACAATTAGAAGGATAATTAAATAATAGGACCTTAGAGCTTTATTAAGAAGGCAAGTAATTCTTTTATCACGGGAATTTTTTATTCTCTAATGCAGGGAGGGACTGGCCCTCGAGAGAAGCATATGGTCCTCCAGTAGGCTAGACACAATAATGGACCTCTACAATCACAGGGCCCCTAAGATCCAGCAGAAGACAACCCCATTTGAAGGTGACTTTGAAGCCAATCACTTGCCCCTAGGGTTTATTTCTTATGGGTTGTTCACAAATAAACTTGTAGACCTATTAATGATATGTCCTTTGTGTGAAATGATAACAAGAACGTTTACAATGTTATTAATAGTAGACTTTCACATTCTCTGTATAGATGGAGGGTGAACCTGCAGAATAATTTTCTCTGGGGGACCAAAGTAGTCTAGTCTGACAGTGCTCTTTGGATTTTAGAGATATAAAATTCTTTTAAGTGTGCTCAACCCTTCCCAACATCCACCATATGCTTACGGCAGAGGTCGGGGTGTGGAGTATAGATTGTGCTCACGGGCTGAGACACTGCAATGTATCGATCCTGCTCATTTAACCCCTTAGATGCTGCAGTCAATAGCATATTGACCGAGGCATCTAAACCATTAGAATGAGGGGGACGGCCCCCTCTGACATGCCATCGGTCCTCCCGCGAAGCGTCGCGGGGGGCCAATGTCGACATGGCAGTCTTGGGTCCTAATGAAGGTCCTCTGGTCTGCCATCTGTCACGATGCGGGGTGTGGACCCACTGGGCCGTACCGCATAGCGGGATGGCAGCTGGCCAAAAAGGTATAGTACAGAGTCTATAGTCCTGAAAGGGTACCTGTGGCGACTCGGATAGTAGCAAGGCAGGCTCGGGTGGGACCAGGCAGCAGGTAGATGTCAGGCGTGGAGTAGCAGAACACGACAACAGCTTCAGCATGGCACTTGACCAGGACAGCACGGTATACAGGATACAGCATACAAGAAACACTAGGGAACTGGAAGACACCAGGAGACCATTTTCAAGACAAACTTTGGGTAACGAAGAAAGCTCAAGCAAAAAACAAGAGGGCAGAGCCCTTTTTATAGTCCAGTAGCATTCTGGGCTTGATGCAGGCTTCCTGAAATTATGCGCGCACTGGCCCTTTAAGACTGTGCATGCGCGGGTGCCCTCCGGAGATAGTCTAGATTCCAGGAAGTGAGTGCCGGCGCCTCACAGGGGGACGACGCTGCAGGGAACTCACATGTCCATGGCCGCGGCCATCGAGGGCTAAGTCAGAATGACGGACCGCGGCCATAAATGTTACACCATCTTTGTAAACATTGTATTGCTGTATATCATGTAAGTGATCAAATGACCGCTGGTTCAAGTCCCCTAGGGGGACTAGTAAAAACAGTTTTCCCATTTCCCCCCAAAAGCAATGTAAAAAAAAAAAATGAACACAATGGTATTGCCACGTCCGTAAAAGTCTCAACTAACACAATATAACAGTACAAAAAAACAAAAATGCTAGAATCGCTGTTTTTGGTCACCTCATTTCCCACAAAAAGGTTCATTATATTCATGAGCCCAGTGCCAACTTTGCCTTCTCTGCCTTTTAAAACTTAAAAAAGTCACTTGGAGACAGACTGAAGTATAACAGCGCTGTATATTTGCTTGATGCAGAACAATACGCCAATTTTTGGTGGCACTATTATATATATGCAAAACAATGAGTGACGTCTGTTTCGGCAGGCAGTGGCACACTATCAGCACCAGGATTAATATTATTGAAGATGATTTGTAAATAATGTGATGAAGATTAGTGATTCAAAAATTAATGTAAGAATTGTATAGCTGCAGCAGCACTCACACACAGCAATGACTGCCTTTGTCTGCCTAACTAACACACTGACTGACTCCTATCTCTCTCTAAAATCCATCTCTCTACCAAAATATTGTAAGGCCAACTATCTTTTCTCTTCTCACAATGAAATATACGCACTGACACTAATTCACATCTAAATTGAGTCAGGAATTGGGGAAGGGGGAAAGAATGTGGTCTGTGGGTAAATTAATAATTAACTTTTATTGATCTGCATTAAAATTGTTTAAAAGTCCAATGGTGCAAACTGGTATGTGTGAGTGACCCCCAAACTCACATACCCTTGGCCACAAATTATGTAGTGAGGTATTGTATTAAATGATTGTGCTGTCACTATTGCTCAAGTGAAAATCCATAGATCACTGAGCTAGAGATGTCAAATAAAGTTGCAGATCAGATAGAATAGAGCCAATAAGCTGCAATTTATGGCAATGTGTCAGTCTCAGGAAGCTAGATTATGCTGGATAGCAGGCTCAAATTGTCTTTACTGCACTGTTAATAACGACAGGCAGCAAAGCTGGATCAATTCTAATTGGCCCTGCAGTTAGTGTTGATGTCAAATTATGACAGTTCGGTGAGCAGATGCATTCTCTGCCAAACGCACACCATGCGTTGTTGCTGCGGTAAGTGTGAACAGCAATTGAACCAACCGCACCCTCACGCCGGTGTCCCTGCAAACCAGAGCAGCAGCGTGGGGAGCGGCCATAGTATGTGCTGCAGCCGCCCTCAGTTGTCAGCCCAGAGGCGGTGTGGTGGGGCCGTCCTCCAGGTTGACTCCGCTATCAGAGCGGTTGTGGATAAGTCCAGTGACCGCGCTCAGCAGTCAGCTGGGAAGCTGTGTCACAGGATCGGCCTGCAGATATGACCCAGTGTGTGCACTGGGTTTGTGAGCGGGGCGGAAAGGACTCAAGTGCTGAGACCTCACAGCCACCCCGCAGGACAATTCACATCTGTCTGCAGCAGCATTTCCTGGTTGAGCAGTTTATAGTGGCTATGACTCATATGACAGTCATCCACAGTCTGTGCTTGCTTCCAGGACGCCCTGTGTTACAATAGAAGATGCAGAGGAGCTGCAGGCATAAGGAAGATACAGCTGTAATAACTAGGGGGCGCTGAATTGCATATAAATTGAAATTAAATTATCATTTTTCTAATATGCTGTTTAGAATGCACTCCTGATAGTTATCTTAAAGTGGCCAACCCCTCTAAAACCTGCAATCTCATACTGAGCGACTAAATCCATGCTGGTTAAGTCACAATGAGATTTGGAACAAGGGAGAACCACAAATGGCCTAATCCTGATATTGCACAACTTGAAGTAAGGGTTATCGTGGCTCAGTCAGTAAAAGCCTAATAATTGAAAGCTTGACAACTTTGAAAGAAAGGAAGTAGATAAAATAATGAGTAGCCTAAAGAGTATTAAGGAATGGATCATGAGTCATGTATAATCTTACACTATTTTTAGGAGGAGTTAAATTGTGAAGATCAGGTAATTCCTCGAAAGACATTTATGCAATGAAAGGTATTAAAAGGGTTCTCTGCTTTAGACAATTCCTACTCGTTAGAATGGCAAAAAGTGGAAAAAGAGACAGCATCGATAGCCAAAATCCAATAGTGTGCAGAGTGCAAGTCTTAGCCAGAATTCTGTGCAACTAAACCCAAAATAATATTTAAAAAAAATAGACAGCGCTCACGTTTCGATGCAAACAGTAAATATAGTGGTTTTTAATCTGGTTATGCAACTTTTCGGTGCAGCAGCCTTTCTCAAGCACCTGTGCTGATGCAGATGCTAGTTGATAACCACTTTAGCAGCCATTACGGTGCTCATACTTAGTAAGATTAAAAAATCTTTGAGAATTAATGTGATTCTTATCAGTAATATTCAATTTAGTAATCTGTGGCTGCGTCTATGGGGGCGCCTTTATGAAGTCATTAAAGGGAACCTGCCACTAAATGTTAGGGCACTAAACCACCAGCATGTCGTTAAACTGCTGGGGAATAGCGTCCTAAACATGCCCCTTTAAAAATTGTCCATTTTAGCATTGTGTCTAAAAAGAAGTTATAATACAGTGTGCTCAGAATGTAAATTACCAGAGAAGAGTCTTGAGATGAGACATGCTGGTGGTTTAGTGCCCTAAAATCTCTTAACAGATTCCCTTCTATGATATGTCCACCCTTGAAACCATTTTTATTACTCCTCCACTTCATCTAAAATAACAAAAATTAAGCAACCTTGTAAATATCCGACCCTTTTGTGTCTACAGCTCCTTTGCAGACTGATGTGTAACCATGGTAACAGACTTCAAACAAACCCTGTGTAGACTGATCCCGCAGTCAACCTCCCACACAGGTCTGCAGAGGAGGTGGGGCTTTCCTTCCACGTGCCTTGACTATTATTGTGGTAATAATGTTGGTGCTGTTGACCTCAAATCCTTTTTTTATGCTTTTTTCTATATTCTAGAGAGGTAAAGCATAGCTTGTTTGTGCTCACTGTTCTGTGAAGTAATATTCTATTAACTGTGACCAAAGTTGGGAGTTTTTGATTTTTTGAAGGAGTTTCCAAGAACTCATAAAAACTGAGTCAACTAAATTATAAGAGGAACTTAAACTTTGCCCTTGTAGCAAGTGATTCAATCAAAGAATCATTTATTAAAAAAAACTAATTGTCAAAATGTGCGTTTTTTCCCATTCAGTGTAAGAACATGAAACATTTCCTACATATTAATGAATAGAATAGCACCAACAATCACATATACGCTATATGAACTAAAGTATAGGGACACACTCCTTAATCATTGAATTCAGGTGTTTCATACAGCCCCATTGCCATTGTGTATAAAATCCAACACCTCGCCATGCAGTCGCCTTTACAAACATTTGTGAAAGAATGGGTGGTTCTAAAGAGATCACTGAATTCCAGCGTGGTCCTGTAATAGGACGTCACCGCTGCAGCAAGTCAGTTTGTGACATTTTTTTCCTCCTAGATATTCCACAATCAGTAGTATTATTGCAAAGTGGATGCGTTTAGGAACCACAGCAACCCAGTCTCGAAGTGGCAGACCACATATACTTACAGAGTGGGGTCCTCCAGTGCTGGGGTGCACAGTGCATAAAAGTCGACAATACTCAGCTGACCAAATAACTTCAGAGTTCCAAACCTCCTCTGGCATTAAAATCTGCACAAAAACTGTTCCAGGAGCTTCATAGTATGTGTTTCCATTACCGAGCAGCTGCATGCCAGCCTTACATCACAAGTACAATGCTAAGCGTCAGATGGAGTGGTGTAAAGTACGCCGCCACTGGACTCTGGAGTAGTGGAAACGTGTTCTGTAGAGTGACGAATCACGCTCCTCTGTCTGGTAGTCTAATGGACGAGTCTGGGTTTGGAGAATGCAAGGAGAACCTTACCTGCCCGACTGCATTGTGCAAAATGTAAAGTTTGGTGGAAGAGGGATAATGCTATGGGGAAAATCTTAAAGCTTCAGCATACAAAGACATTTTGCACAATTGTATACTTCCAGTTTGGGGAAGGTCCTTTTCTGCTCCTTCATGACTGTGCCACAGTCCAAAAAGCAAGGCCCACAAAGGAATGGTTGGGTGAGCTTGGTGTGGAAGAAATTAACTGGCCGTACAAAGCCCTGACCTCAACCCCATTTTCCCCAAACTAGAACAGAGATAGCGAGCCAGGCCCCCTTGTTCAGCATCAGTGTCTGATCTCACAAAGGCTCTTTTGGATGGAGGGGCCAATGCTATATTAAAGGGGTTTTCCCATCAGAGATATTTATGACATATCCACAGGATATGTCATAAATGTCAGATAGATTCTGGTCCCCCATCTTGGACCCGCACATATCTCTAGAACGGAGCCCCCTAAACCCCATTCTACTGCTCTGTGTTGTGACTGAAGCATGTGATTTCCGACCATGAATTACGGAAATCACACGCTGAACTACACTGTTTCCGTAAGTCCCATAGAACTGTATCATATGCTACACTGCTTCCGTAACTGCCATTCACTTCTATGGGAGTTACGGAAACAGCTGTTTCCGTAATTCATGGTCGGAAATCACACGCTTCCAGTGGTGGGACCCGCATCTATCTGACATTTATGACATATCCTGTGGATATATCTCTTATGGGAAAACCCCTTTAATGCCCATGGATTTAGAATGGGATGTGAAAAAAGCTCCTGTAGGTGTATTGTGTAGGTGTCTTAATACTCTTACCATATAGTATATACGAACTAGAGAAAAACAGAGTCCATAGCTATCAGATTTAGAAAAATAGAATATCTTTATTATTAACAGAAAACAGAGAATCTAAAGCAAGTCTGTATCTGGATCAGAATTTGCATGTACACTACCGTTCAAAAGTTTGGGGTCACCCAGACAATTTTGTGTTTTCCTTGAAAACTCACACTTATATTTATCAAATGAGTTGCAAAATGACTAGAAAATATAGTCAAGACATTGACAAGGTTAGACATAATGATTTTTATTTCAAATAATAATTTTCTCCTTCAAACTTTGCTTTCGTCAAAGAATGCTCCATTTGCAGCAATTCCAGCATTGCAGACCTTTGGCATGCTAGCTGTTAATTTGTTGAGGTAATTGGGAGAAATTTCACCCCATACTTCTAGAAGCCCCTCCCACAAGTTGGATTGGCTTGATGGGCACTTCTTGCGTACCATACGGTCAAGCTGCTCCCACAACAGCTCTATGGGGTTGAGATCTGGTGACTGCGCTGGCCACTCCATTACAGATAGAATACCAGCTGCCTGCTTCTTCCCTAAATAGTTCTTGCATAATTTGGAGGTGTGCTTTGGGTCATTGTCCTGTTGTAGGATGAAATTGGCTCCAATCAATCGCTGTCCACAGGGTATGGCATGGCGTTGCAAAATGGAGTGATAGCCTTACTTATTCAAAATCCCTTTTACCTTGTACAAACCTCCCACTTTACCAGCACCAAAGCAACCCCAGACCATCACATTACCTCCACCATGCTTGACAGATGGCGTCAGGCACTCTTCCAGCATCTTTTCAGTTGTTCTGCGTCTCACAAATGTTCTTCTGTGTGATTCAAACCTCAAACTTCGATTCGTCTGTCCATAGCACTTTTTTCCAATCTTCCTCTGTCCAATGTCTGTGTGCTTTTGCCCATATTAATCTTTTCCTTTTATTAGCCAGTCTCAGATATGGCTTTTTCTTTGCCACTCTGCCCTGAAGGCCAGCATCCCGGAGTCGCCTCTTCACTGTAGACGTTGACACTGGCGTTTTGCGGGTACTATTTAATGAAGCTGCCAGTTGAGGACCTGTGAGGCGTCTATTTCTCAAACTAGAGACTCTAATGTACTTGTCTTGTTGCTCAGTTGTGCAGCGGGGCCTCCCACTTCTCTTTCTACTCTGGTTAGAGCCTGTGTGTGCTGTCCTCTGAAGGGAGTAGTACACACCGTTGTAGGAAATCTTCAGTTTCTTGGCAATTTCTCGCATGGAATAGCCTTCATTTCTAAGAACAAGAATAGACTGCGAGTTTCACATGAAAGCTCTCTTTTTCTAGCCATTTTGAGAGTTTAATCAAACCCACAAATGTAATGCTCCAGATTCTCAACTAGCTCAAAGGAAGGTCAGTTTTATAGCTCCTCTAAACAGCAAAACTGTTTACAGCGGTGCTAACATAATTGCACAAGGTTTTTCAAGCGTTTTCTAATCATCCATTAGCCTTCTAACACAGTTAGCAAACGCAATGTACCATTAGAACACTGGAGTGATGGTTGCTGGAAATGGGCCTCTATACACCTATGTAGATATTGCATTAAAAACCAGACGTTTGCAGCTAGAATAGTGATTTAGCACATTAACAATGTATAGAGTGTATTTCTGATTAATTTAATGTTATCTTCATTGAACAAAACTGTGCTTTTCTTGCAAAAATAAGGAAATTTCTAAGTGACCCTAAACTTTTGAATGGTAGTGTACATAAATCAGAAACATGTACAGACAGTGTGTACAGCAGCATGGGCAGTCACGTGGTTAGTCACATGGGGCGCTACCTCACTCTCTGGGTCACGTTACCACTCCATTTAACATGGGTAAGTGTACTACTTAGGATCTGTCGGGTCTTATATACATCCACTGTACCTGTCATTTTCACTACGTATAAACTCCTATTTTGAGCTCTTTACTTCCTCGTTCTATGTCCTGACATATACCTATTTGTGTGGATACATTCCTGTTTGGAATATAACAACCACGTGACTTCCCATGCTGCTATACACACTGCCTGTACATGTTTTTGATTTATGTTCATGCAAACGCTGATCCAGATACAGACTTGCTTTAGATTCTCTGTTTTCTGTTAATAATAAAGATATTCTATTTTTCTAAATCTGATAGCTATGGAATCTGTTTTTCTCTAGTTCGTATATATCATTGTTGGAGTCCTTATCTCTAATAACCTTTGTGGGTGGTTGAGACTTCTGCTTCCCACCCAGATATTTATGTGTCCTGTGAGACCTTTTTGTCTAATTATCTTACCATATAGTGTATTGTGGGCACGTATGATGGCCAGTGACATGATTGACAGTCAATTGGTATCGACTTAATATAACATTGTTTGCAGCTTGCAAGTAACAGCATTGTTCCATGACTGTTAAGCTGCTGGTGGCGCTCAAGACCGCAACCCTAGACAATCGCTATCACATGTGTAAAGCACATATCTACAGTGACAGAAAACAAAAAACACACAAGTAACTCACCAGTGGATGAGCGGAAACTAACACAGAAGGTAGTAGAAGATGGAGACGATGCGTAAATGTAGTAGATGGCAAATGAATAGCATGCAAGCAGTTATAAGATGAATAGACAGCGGACAAGAATTTACAGTACCCCCTGCACCTATCTGAATACTATCCCACAGCAGGGTAAGACAACAGCTTGGCAGCAGACCAAATGCACAGGAAAGGCAAACAAATCAGTGGAACTATTGATCCCGGGATACACATAAAACAACTATACAAAAACTAGATCTCTCAGAGGGCCAACAGGTCCCACAGTACAAACAAGCACATAGACAAGAAAAAAGTCACCACCAAGAATCTGGAAAGCATTTAGCTCGTGCCAAAAACAGTATAACTAGTACCTGAGTAATTCAGGTCTGAAGTATATATAGGCCCAAGAAAAGTACTCCGCCCTAATTAACCAGGCAAAGCTAAATGATGACCAAATCCAAACTTAGACCAAAGGCATTGCCTAGCAATGCACAAACACAGAGATAACGGGGGGCGTGGCTGACTTCCGCCGCGAGCAGTAGCATGCTGTGAGAGCTCCGTCCCGGCTCCGGTGTTTCTGCATTAATCCTGCTGTAAAACTTCCCGCAAAAACTTCTTGAACGTGGGGCAATCGCAGGCACAGTAGAGGAGAGCTCAAAATGAGCAAGACACGCAATTCGGCGGCCGCTGACCGCCTTAAAGAGTTCGCCAGAGCAAGTAGCCATCATGGCGCCGTTACTCCTGGACAGCAGCATGACGAGGCGGACCCTCAGGGAGATGAGGATCCGGAACCATCACTGAAACAAGTCACAGCACAGCTCCTGACTGCTATACGTGAGTCTACTACTTCTCTTACTGGGAAAATAGATGAGGTTAAGGTGGACCTTGGATTGATGCGTCAGGATCTCCAGAAGCTAAGAGACCGGGTTCGTGATACCGAAACTCGGATCTCGCAAATAGAGGATGATTCTGCTCCTGTGGCGCGGCAAATCGGGGCCTTGGAAAGGGCTGCAGAAGCATGGGCGCAAAGATCGGATGATCTTGAGAATAGGATGCGCAGGAATAATGTTCGTATCCTGGGCCTGCCAGAGCGTGCTGAAGGCAGAGATCCAGGGACATTTATGGAGCAATGGCTCAAAGATACGCTGCCTGATGCTACACTGTCTGCGGCCTATGCGGTTGAACGAGCACATCGCGTTCCCGCCAGACCACCACCGCCAGGGGCCATGCCTAGGCCTATGTTGGTTCGCTTACTCAGCAGCAAAGATAGAGACGCCATTTTGAGAGCTGCGCGCCAAAAAGGCCAGATCACACACAACGCCGCTACGGTCACGATTTTTCCAGATTTCTCTGCAGCACTCCAGAAAGCTCGAGCTACATTTGTCGGCATTAAACGACGGTTGAGAGATCTTCAGATTCAATACTCCATGGTCTTCCCAGCACGGCTCAGAGTTGTACATCATGATAAATCTATCTTTTTCAATACTCCGGGAGAGGCTGACGAATGGCTGAACAGCCGAAATAACCTAGGCCCCAGACCATGATTGTGGTTTTACTATCCGACACCTAGAATCGTGGACACGGAGACTCTGGGACTTTTGTGGAGCTGAGGACTGCTCCGGGAACTTTTATTATCCTCTTCTCTTGACGTTGATCCAGGTTGCTGCGTTGTGGTATAATATATGCATATCTGATACGTTTTCATTGAATGTATGCTCTCTCTAACCACTGTATTTTACTTTTGCTTATATTGTTGATATTGGATTGGGATTGTCCATGAATGGGTTGCTAGACCGATCTGAGGCGACTAGATACTCCATATTATTGCGGGTTCTAATGTGACGGGTTGTATGCCTGTCTTATGTGGGTTGGAGACGCTGGAGGAGGGAAGTTGGAGTAATAGTCTGTGTGGAGTTTCCAGTCTCACACAGGCTACCCCCGTGATTCAGAAGGGATATATTCCCCTAGTTCGGAAGATTTTCTTGATAGGGCGACTAAGTTCACCCTCCTACTATTGTTGTTTTGTTAAATCTTCTACTTTTGTATTTTAAGGATCGTTCATTTAGCGGTGCATGATGTTTCTAAGTGTTATGTCTTGGAATGTGCGGGGACTGGGAGAGCCACGTAAACGCAATCAAATCTTCTCACAGATCAGGGCAAGAGGCCCGCAAATAATATGTTTGCAAGAAACGCACTTAATGTCAGACACTATTAAATTTATGAGGAAGCCATGGATACAATGGTCAGCTCACTCCACGCACTCCTCATATTCCAGGGGGGTCTCCTTGTTAATTCACAAGTCCCTAAGGTGGGAGCCAGGAGTTATGCAAAAAGACCCAGATGGGAGATATATTTTTGTACATGCCTGGATAGAGAGTCATCCTTTTGTCATACTGGGTATTTATATTCCCCCGACACAATCCCTAGCGGTACTATATGAGGCAGCCAAATTTGCATCAGAGTATCCCCAAGCTACGGTCCTCTGCATGGGAGACTATAATACTGTAGCAAATCCTACATTGGACAGATTTCGTCCGGATGTGGGGACAGATCCCCCCGGTATAGCTAGACCCCCTTCTTTATTGCTATTTCTGGAAGAGGTGGGATGGCATGATCTATGGAGGTATATGTGGCCGGATGTTCTAGAATATACTTGTTATACCCCGGGGAGAAATGCATTGTCCCGGATTGACTACATTTGCGGTAATGTACGAGCATGTTCGATGCTCTCATCTGTAGAACATTTACCCCGGGTGTTTTCTGACCACTCCCCTATGATGGTTAAATTGGTCACGTCCCAGAGAAGGAGCCATATCTGTAGGAAAATACATCCATTTTGGTTAACTCAATTTACCCAGCAGGATCGCATTCCCGATCAAATTCATATTTACACACAGGGCAACGGAAATGGTACAAATCACTCAGCTTACTGGGATGCATTAAAAGCCTATTTGAGGGGCTGTCTCCAGTCCTCCATTTCTTATATTAAAAAGGAATCGGTTAAAAGGGAACAGGAACTAGCTAACTTCTGCAAGGTACTAGAGGCCACTTATGTCTCGGACCCATCGGAGAACAATAGGGTCAGCTGGTTAAAAGCGGGAAGACAATATTTGCTGTATTTGACGGAAAAAAGCAAGCGTAAAATGTTCTTTGCAAACCAGAAGTATTTTGAACAGGGAAACCAATCCAGCAGCCTGTTAGCACACCTCATCCATCAGAATACTTCCTCCCCAGCTATCTTGAAAATTAGAAGCCCTAATGGGGTTATTCTCACTGCTACGTCAGATATACTTTCTGCATTTTCTGATTTTTACAAAGACTTATATGTCTCTAGAACTACGGAAACGGCAGAAGAGTTGCAGGTATATTGTGAATCTGTCCCCTGCCCCTCTATAACTAATGAACAGAGTCTCCTACTTGATAGTATGATCACGATAGAAGAGCTGAATGAGGCAGTGACTGATATGGCTAAGGGGAAAGCCTCGGGACCGGATGGAATACCTTTAGAAGTTTATTTGAAATACCAAGAGCAGTTACTCCCAGAACTCCTTCAGACCTACCATAAATCCTTGTTAGCGGGGTCCCTGCCCGACTCCTTCTATGAAGCCACAGTAGTGGTGATACTTAAACCAGATAAAGATCCCTTGGACTGTTCTTCCTATCGGCCTATAGCATTACTTAACGTAGATTATAAAATTTTAACTAAGGTATTGGCAAATAGACTTAATGGTATTATGCCCTCTATTATCCATCCTGATCAGGCCGGGTTTATACAGGGGAGAAGTACGTCGGACAACCTACGCAGAGTCCAAATTGTTTCTCAGATTGCATCGCGGCAGGGTGCGGACTGGGCCTTGGCATCTTTGGATGCAGCAAAGGCCTTTGACTCTATTGAATGGCCATATCTACTTCAAGTTCTGCGGAGGTTTGGATTTGGCCCTGTGTTCTGTCATTGGGTCTCCTTATTGTATCTTCATCCCAGAGCAGCGGTGTTCTTAAACGGACAGCTCTCCCCATACTTTGATTTGGCTCGTGGTACCAGACAGGGGTGTCCGCTTTCACCTTTATTATTTGCAATCGCTGTAGAACCCTTAGCTATTCGACTTAGATCGGATGTGGTTTACCGGGGTATACCCCTAGACTCTGCGGAACACCGAGTGGCATTATATGCTGACGACCTGTTGCTATTTATGTCATCTCCTGATGAATCCCTAGATGAAGCAATGACCATAATTGATAGGTTTGGAGATTTTTCTGGACTGTCCATTAACTGGGGCAAGTCGTGTCTGATGTACTTTTCCCCGCGCAGAAATGGTATGGTGGGATCATTGGTAGGGGGTTTGAGGGTGGTTCCTAGTTTTAAGTATTTGGGAATTCAAATCACGAGATTGGATGCTGACATGATACAGGCAAATGTTGCTCCCCTAATACCGATGTTTCGAGACAAATTTAAGATTTGGTCAGGATTACCTCTTTCCGTAGCAGGACGTATCAATCTTATCAAAATGGTGGTTCAGCCTAAATGTCTTTATATTCTGCAACACATATTTGTATATATCCCAAGGGCATTTTTCCAAGAAATAGACTCGCAACTAATTAAATTCATATGGGGATCTTCTAGATCTAAGCTACAGCTAGCAAAATTGCAACGACCCAGAGATCTAGGGGGAATGGCCCTCTCTGATTTATATTTATACTACCTGGCGGGTCAGCTCAAGTATATGGCTGCCTGGGTGTCACCTGAAGTACCGGAAGGATTGGAACTATGTCTGGCAAAATACTTAGATATTCCTAAACTCTGGCCTGTATTAGAACCCTCACTTCCCCTTAGTAGGAAATCTTTACCGATACATAGGGTGGCTCGTAATGTCTGGTCGGCGGCACTTAAGATCTCAGGAGAAGACCAAATAATAGCGGAAACACCCCTATGGCAGAATGAGGCACTAGATCAGTTACTCTCCTCACAGGATGATACATTTTGGTCGACACTAGGGGTAAATACGGTGGGAGATCTATTTGTGAATAATGTGATGCTGTCCTTTACTCAAGTTGAGGAAACCTATCAAGCTCCGAGAAGAGCTTTCTATAAGTATTTACAATTGCGCCATTCACTACTGACCCAGTATAGGGGAAGAGAAACACCTATTTCCACCTATCCCTTGATTGGGGTTATTAGATCACAGGGACCTGGAGGATTAATCTCATCTATCTATTCTTACCTTATACATGCGAAGGCAAATAAAGCGGATCTCCCAGCAATGGGCAGGTGGCAGACCTTGATCCCATCCCTAGATGAGGATTCTAGATTGGATCTACTAGAGTCACATAGATTCGTCTCTCCTGCTATTAACAACAAGCTTATACAGCTCTACATCATACACCAGAGCTATCTTACCCCGGTCAGTCTTTTTAAAATGGGTAGACGGCCTAACCCCAGTTGTCATAGGTGTCCTTATGAACCTGCGGATTTTCATCACATGATATGGGAATGTCCTCTGCTTCAGGTTTTCTGGACTGAAGTTACTGACCTGTTATCCCGGGTATTGGAAGTTCCAGTTAGACTGGAACCAGGAGTTTGTCTATTTGGATTGGTGGAGGATGGGATGTATGCTCATACAACACGTACGTGCCTTCGAGAGACGTTATTTATAGCTAGGAAGGCTATTGCTATTAGGTGGATGAATCCTCGTACTCCCACTAAATCTATGTGGATAGAAATGATTAATTCCATGATACCTTATGAACGAATTGTGTATGTTAATAGAAGATGTCCGGATAAATTTCATAGGGTGTGGGATCAGTGGTGTAATTCTGAACTCACATCCTACTCCAACAATGCTTTATCTAGGGCTCTTGAAGCAGCCCCCACTTAATGTGTGTTGTAAAGGGAAGGGAGGAGGTTGCCTCTCCTATCTGTTTGGGTAATGTATAAGCTTTAAGATGAGATGCGATATTATAGGTACCCTAGATCGCTTAGATGGAATCGAGATTTGTGGGATCTCTGTCTTCTGCATATGGTGATATATTATTGCTTCTAAAATATGGAGCACCATGCACTATGAACGATTGTGAAAAGGTTTTTTGTATACTATGTTTTAGTTTATTACCTGTTTAAATTTGAAAGAGATTGTAATGCCATGCATTGCTGATATGATATTGTAACACGCACTTTTGTATTTAATGTAGGGCATGTCCGCTGTGCGGGGGCCCAGAAATGTCTTGTATCATGGTGTTTATGTATCTCCTTCAATAAAACGAGTTTAAAAAAAAAACAAAACACAGAGATAACAGAAATAATTGATTAGCAGCAGTCTTGCTGCTAATCATAACAATGAAGTATTGTCACGACGCGGGGTGTGGACCCACTGGGCTGTACTGGGAAGTGGGATAGCAGCTGACCAAACAGGTACAATGTAATGTCTATAGTTCAGAAAGGGTACCTGAGGCAATGTAGACAGTAGCGGTAGATTCAGGCTAAGATGAGGCTCCGACAGTAGACAGACACCCAGAGGGGTGCAACACAATAGATGCAGCGGAGGGCATAACACGACTCCAACTCTTGACGGCACAGAGGCACGGTAGCACGGGATACAGGGTACAGGCAGCAGGAATGGGTAACACTGGGAACTGGAAAACACTAGGAGACCATTTGCAATGACAAACTTTAGGTAACACAACAACGCTCAGGCAAGGATCCTTTTATAGCCCTGAAGTATTCTCGGCTAATTGTAGTATTCTGCAACTGTGCGCGTACTGGCCCTTTAAGGCCTTACACGCGCGGACGGGCGCGGGCGCCCTGCGGGAGACTGTGTCCGGATCAGGAAGGGAGTGCCGGCCTCTCTCAGGAGGGAGATGCTGCTGGGAACTCACTCGTCCATGGCCTCAGCCGTCAGAGGTTAAGTCACGACAACGGTCCACGGCCATAGACGTTACAGTATCCCCCCTCTTACACCCCCTCTTCTTGGGGCCAGAGCGGGATAGAAACTTCTTCACGAGGGCAGGAGCAGTGATGTTCTCCTCTGGCTCCCAAGACCTCTCCTCTGGACCAAATCCCCTCCAATCCACCAAATAAAATGTCCTTCCTCCTACTTTCTTGGTGGCCAGGATCTCCCTCACCTCGAATGTCCCTGATGAGCCGCCAGGTGCCACTGCGGAACTAGGAGTCCTGGAGTAGCGATTCAGGACCACAGGCTTCAGCAGGGAGACATGGAAGGAGTTTGGGATCTTGAGGCTGGGAGGCAGCCGAAGCTTGTAAGAGACAGGATTTATTTGCAGCAGAATCTCGAAGGGTCTGAGGAACCTGGGGGCAAACGTGCAAGATGGCACCTTCAGCCGGATATTCTTGAAAGACAGCCAGACCTTAGTATCTGGAAGAAACTGGGGAGGTTCTCGTCTTCTAGTGTCTGCCTTTTTCTTCATGCGGTCGACCGCAAGCAGAATAGAAGATCGGGTCTGCTGCCATATCTGCAGAAAGTCCCTGAAGTCAGCTGCAGGCAGCTGGGACATAGTGGAAACAGGAAGAGGTATTCGTGGATGTTGGCCTTAGACAATGAAGAACGGGCTGGAGGGGGTGGACTCACTAGTATGGTTGTTATAAGAGAACTCAGCCCAAGGAAGCAGCTGCATCCAGTCATCATGCTGTCTAGAGATAAAGTGGCGCAGATAGTTCTCCATAATCTGATTAACCCTCTCGACTTGACCATTAGACTGGGGATGGTAGGCCGAGGAGAAGTCCAACTTTACACCGAGGAGACTGCAGAGTGTTCTCCAGACCTTTGAGGTGAACTGGACCCCTCGATCCGAGACAATATGCAGAGGCAAGCCGTGGAGACGGAAGATGTGTTGGATGAAGAGGCCGGCCAGTCGGGAAGCAGAAGGCAGACCCGTCAGTGGAACAAAATGAGCCATCTTGAAAAATCGATCCACCACCACCCAGACCACACTGCATCCAGCAGAGAGAGGCAGATCTGTGACAAAGTCCTTTGCAATATGTCGCCAGGGGGCATCGGGCAAAGGCAGTCGCTGGAGCAGACCAGCTGGTCTGGAGTGGGCAACTTTATTTGCTGCACATACCCTACAGGAGGAGACAAAATCCGTGACATCTTTGGGCAGCGTGGGCCACCAGAACTGACGGGCAATTAAGTCTCGGGTCTTACGGGCACCCGCGAGACCTGCCAGCTTGGAATTGTGTCCTCAGCGGAGGTTTCTTCCTCTGTCTGCCAGACATACAAAGGTCCTTCCCGGAGCAATGTCTCTAACTTGCAGAGGCTTGACAGAGATGATGCAGGAAGGGTCAATGATATTCTGTGCGGACTCCACAGTGTCCTCTGTCTCGAATGAAATAGACAGGGCATCGGCCCTCACATTCTTGTCGGCAGGGCGGTAGTGGAGCTCAAACTGGAACCAAGCGAAGAACAGCGACCACCTGGCCTGATGAGAGTTCAGCCGTTGGGCTGTCTGGAGATATGTGAGCTTCTTGTGGTCTGTGAAGACCAGGATTGGATGAGCTGCGCCTTCTAGTAGGTGTCTCCATTCCAGCAGAGCCAGCTTGATGGCCAGTAACACCCGATCCCCAATCGAGTAGTTGCGCTCTGTGGGAGAAAAAAGCTTAGAGTAGTGGCCACATACCACAGTCTTGCCTTTGGATCCTCTCTGGAACAGAAGTGCGCCAGCACCAACAGAGGAGGCGTCCACCTCCAACAAAAACTGTAGGGACACATCAGGATGATGAAGGATTGAGGCTGACGTCAAGGCCTTCTTTAAGCTCTTGAACACAGCCTCTGCTTATGGAGTCCACACCTTGGCATTCATGCCCTTTTTGGTGAGGGTAGAGATGGGGGCTGTCAGTTAGGAGAAGTTGGGACTGAACAGCCAGTAGAAGTTGGCGAATCCCAGGAAGCGCTGTATGGCCTTTAAGCCTTGAGGGCTTGGCCATTCCAAAAGAGCCTTGACCTTCTCAGGATCCATTTTGAGGCCCTGATCGGAGATGATATAGCCCAGAAAGGATAGAGACTTTCTCTTGAACACGCACTTCTCCAGCTTGGCATATAGGTGATTCTCCCTTAATCAAAGCAAAACTTGGCGAACGTGTCTCTGATGAGTTACTGGATCTGGGGAAAAAAATCAAAATGTCATCGAGATACACCACAACACAGACATAGCGGAGATCACGGAAAATGTCATTGACGAATTCTTGAAAAACCGCGGGGGCGTTGCACAGGCTGAAGGGTATAACCAGGTATTCATAGTGCCCATCACGTGTATTAAATGCCGTCTTCCACTCATCACCCTGACGAATCCGGATTAGAATGTAGGCCCCCCGTAGGTCTAGTTTGGAAAAAAAATGTGCCCCCCATATGCGATCAAACAGTTCAGAGATTAAAGGCAATGGGTATCTGTTCTCTACCGTGATCTGTTTGAGATCCCACTAGTCAATGTAGGGTCAGAGGGATCGGTCTTTATTTTTGACAAAGAAAAACCCGGCCCCGGGCGGGGATGAGGATTTGCGTATGAAGCCCCTCTCTAGATTCTACTTAATATAGGCAGACATTGACTGGGTCTCGGGTAAGGAGAAAGAGTATACTCTACCGCGAGGAGGGGACGAATCAGGAACCAAGTCAATAGGACAATCATACGCTCGATGTGGTGGCAACGTCACTGCCTCCTTCTTGTCGAAAACATCTGAGAACTGAGAGTAGCAAGATGGCAACACTGCCAATGACTGATGCGGAGGAGGCTGAAGCGAATGGATATGCCCCAGACAGCAGTTGAGGCACTTGGGACCCCACTGGAGAACCTATCCGGCGTTCCAATCCAGGACTGGGGCATGTAGACAGAGCCAAGGCAAACCCAGCAGCACGGGGTTGACGACCTTGGGCAGGACAAACAGGGAGATGAGCTCAGAATGAAGGGCTCCCACTTGAAGCCTCAGCTGCTTGGTCACAGACAATATTGGGTCGGGCAGCGGCAGTCCATCTACTGAGGCAACGATCAACGGCTTCTCCAAAGTCCAGATAGGCAGAGACCAGATGGGGCCTCTCACCAGCGACAATAGTCACAGGAATGAACAGCTTGGTGGAGAGTTCTCTGTCAAATGCTGTGTCGCCCAGGGTTGTCTCTCCAAGCAATCCTAGGCATTGGAGTTTTTTGGCTGCGCCTGCGCTGTTTTTTCTGGACAGATAGTTTAAGCCGAGCTACTTCCATCGGAACCTCGGGTGGAGCAGCAGAGAGGGCAAGAGGGGTTGCTGGAAGTTGGGAGCCAACCTAGGAAGCCTTCTCTCTTGACGAACCTCTTGGGATCTTTCTCTGAGCATCATGTCCACCTGGGTGGCAAGTAAAATTAGGTCGTCCAAGGTAGGTGGTAGATCATGAGCAGCTAGTTCGTCTTTGATCTCGGATGACCGACGATGCCATAAGGAAGCTACTAATGCCTAATTGTCCAGGACAGTTCTCCTGCCAGGGTCCAGAGCTGGATGGTGTACTTGCCCATGGAGGTGTCCTCCTGGCGAAGGTTCATTATAGAAGTAGCTGCTGACACGACTCGTCCAGGCTCCTCGAACACAGTGCGGAATAAGCGCACGATCCCCTGGAAGTCTCAGGTCTCGGGTCCCTGTCATTCCCAGATTGGGTTCGCCCACGCCAGGGCCTTGCCGGCAAGTAGAGAAATGATGAAGGCAATCCTGGCGCCGTCTGAGGTAAGTGCTTTAGCATGCAGGGTGAAGTGGATATGACACTGGTTGAGAAATCCCCTGCACGCACTTGCGTCTCCATAGAAACGAGGTGGTAGTGGCAGCGAGAACCGAGGATCAGAACCGGCGCTGCCAGGAGGTGTAGCAGGAGGATCATGTAATGCCATGGAGTCCACTGCCAGAAGAAGTTGATCCTGTCGTGTTTGCAGGTCCTGCAGGTCCACCTTTATGGCTTGGGAGGGTGACAGGCCCTTGAATTGACCAGCGGGGTCCGTGGCCTGAGCATACTGTCACGGCGCGGGGTGTGTACCCACTGAGCCGTACCGCGTAGCGGGATAGCAGCTGGCCAAACAGGAACAATGTAATGTCTATAGTTCAGAAAGGGTACCTGAGGCAATGTAGACAGTAGCGGTAGATTCAGGCTAAGATGAGGCTCCAACAGTAGACAGACACCCGGCGGGGTGCGACACAATAGATTCAGCGGAGGGTACAACACGACTCCAACTCTTGACGGCAGAGACGTATGGTAGCATGGTAGCATGGGATACAGGGTACAGGCAACAGGAACGGGTAACACTGGGAACTGGAAAACACTAGGAGACAATTTGCAATGACAAACAACAACAACAACGCTCCGGCAAGGATCGAGAGGGCAGAGACCCTTTTATAGTCCCGAAGCATTCTGGGCTAATTGCAGTATTCTTCAACTGTGCGCGTACTGGCTCTTTAAGGCCGTGAACGCGCGGGGGCGCCCTGCGGGAGACAGTGTCTGGACCAGGAAGTGAGTGCCGGCATCTCTCAGGAGGGAGATTCCGCCGGGAAGTCAGGACGATGGTCCGCGGCCATAGACGTTACACGTATACATATTATTATTAATGGGCTTCAGTAGAACTTGCCTTAACCAATCACAGTGCTGCTTCCTGATAAAGTTTAAGAAGTAAAATCTGCCCTCTGATTGGCTGTTCTCAGCCACACAGACAATTTTCCTGTTAGAAAGCTTTGATAAATAAAGACGAGGCTGGACGGCAGCGCGGAGGGCTTAAGGGGAAGCCTCCATGACTGCCATAGGAGGGAGAGGGAACCAATAGGAGAGGAGATAGTTGGGGGAAGGGAGGGGACGTATAGGGGAGGGGACAGGGGGAGTTATCTGTTCCTCCCGCTGTTTTCGGCATTGAGCAGGAAGCAGCGGAAGGAACAACAGGTAGAAATTGAGCTGTGAGAGAGGTTGCCGTTCACTTACCTCCCACGGCAGAAGTTCAGTATGTCTTCCCTGGCCGCAATGTTCGAGCAGCTGCAGGCTGCAGCGGCGTTTCACGATCCAGGCTGGCTGGAGGAAACAGTGGCAGCGCTAGCCCGGGTCCCTCAGGCAGGCCCGTCGCGCTCTGTGTCGGCAGCCGGCACAGAGGCGCCCCCTTCCCCCACCCTCCTCACGGGCGTTAGTGTTATAGCAGCAGGGGGAGAGATGATCCCTGCGGCCCCTGCTACAATAAAGCAGAGGGCGGGTTCGGGAGCGGTGGCTCAGGCCAGGTCACCCCGCCGCTCCCGGCGGTCCCGTCCACCAGAGCGTCTGAGCCCAGACATGGCCCCGCGGGCCCGGCGTCGCAGGGGTAGCCCTTCTAAGGACGCTGCAGGCCAGGTTGCTGGGACGGGCGCCTCCTCCCAGGGCCTGCGTCCTGGCAGGAATCCCCAGCCACGACGGGGCTCGGCGGCTAACAGGGAGTCGCAGGCCGGGCTCACGATCACACCCCCCCCTTCAGCCGCAGTATGTCGTGTGCAGTCCACGGCCACCCCGCATGGTGACGTGCCGGCCAGGGGGCAGGATTCCTCGAGATCATCGGGGAGGACGACAAGATCAACGCCGACGTCGAGGAAACAAGTCCAATCGGAGGTTTGGATCCCTACGGTCGGGCGGCAGGTGGCCGGCCCCTCGGTCAGCATGTCGGGGTCCCCATGTCGGAGATGTCGGTGTGAGCACCAGTCGGCACCAAGAGAGGATTTAGAAGATGGAGAGCTGGATGAGACGCAGCGCGGTCAGGATTTTCCGGCTGGCGGGAATACAGCGCCTGGGCAGCCCGGTGAGTGTGTAACTCCTACGTTACCGTATCCAGCAATTTTCATGTCGGGTTTTGAGGGTGGGGTAGCAAGCGCGGAGGTTGCGACTGTCGATAGTGGCGTTGTCGGGCGCGATGGCTTATCGGATTTGGTGGGTTGTTTGCGCGAGTTAGTCGGGCGTTTAGATAGGGCAGCGGCCCCTGTAGTTCCTGCTGTGTCCCCGGCGGTGGTATGGGAAGGTCATCGTGATGTATTGCCGCGGTCCGTGGGTAGTAATGTTTCGGGGGTGTCGGTTCAAACTGAGGCGCAGAAGGATGGGGATAGAATTAGGCTGGATGATCGTGCTCGGGGGGAGGTGTATGTCTGTTTTGAGGGTCCGTTAGGTGCTCACCTGAAGCAGGAGGTGAGGGACCGAATTTGGAAGTATGAATACTTGGAGATATTTTCTCTTCTGCCGCTTGCTAAGTTCAATTTGGATAAAGGCAAGCAGGATGAGAGTAAAAAAGAGGAAGAAAACGCCGGCGGTATAGGCTTATTCCGCAGACGTTCGTGAACTGGTCGCAAGCTTTTGCTATTCTGGAGAGCGTGATCGGAAACTTGCTCGGCGTTGTTCTGTTATTTCTATGCCATCGGGGAGGCTTATAGGGCGTACGGGGGGCAGGCGTGGTTGCGGTATGATGAGCAATTTCGCCAGCGAAAAGCGGTACGGCCGGCGATTCGGTGGGATCAAAAAGATATTGCGTTGTGGTTAAGGGTTACGGCCACAATTAAGCAGTCCTTTCCCGGGAGCGTTGGCCAAGGAGGTCAGTCGGGTCAGTCCGGACAGGGTTCCGGTTCAAAACTTGGGTTCTGCTGGCAGTTCAATGATGGCCAGTGTAAGTTCGGGGCCTCATGCAAATTTAAACATGTCTGTTCGGAGTGTAACGGCTCCTGTCATGGGGCTGCAAAATGTATGCGGAAAGGGAAGCGGTCAGGTCCTCAGTCCTCCTCCGTTGGCCAAGGGCGGTCTCCGGTGAGGGTGGAAAGAATGGCGCCGTATCTAGCTGAATATCTGGATAGGGTTGCAGCCAAGTTAATTTTCGAGGGGTTTTCGTTTGGTTTTGTTATTCCCCCTCCTCCGTATGAGGTCCCAGTTACACGGCGTAACCTTAAGTCGGATTATTTGCACTCGGCGGTTGTTTCAGAAAAGCTGTTAAAGGAAGTTTCGCTGTGGCGCATGGCCGGTCCTTTTGTCGAGCCGCCTGTTGTAAATTTAGTTGTATCCCCCTTGGGAATTGTGCCAAAGCGGGAGCCCCATAAATTCCATTTAATTCACCATTTGTCCTTTCCAAGGGGAGCGTCGGTAAATGATGGGATAGATCATGATTTATGCTCTGTGGTTTACACGTCATTTGATAAAGCGGTGGAGTTGGTGCGAGGGGCGGGACAAGGGGCGTTGTTGGCGAAGACAGACATTGAGGCGGCTTTTCGTTCGCTGCCGGTACATCCGGAGAGCCAACGGCTGTTGGGTTGCTTCTGGAACGGGGGGTTCTATGTCGATAGGTGTCTTCCAATGGGGTGTTCTCTTTCGTGCGCATACTTTGAGGCTTTTAGTAGCTTCGTGGAATGGGTGACGAAGGGTGTAGCGGGGGTGTACTCATTGATACATTATCTGGATGACTTTTTGTGTGTCGGCCCTAGCGGTTCTCCTGTTTGTGGTAACCTATTGTATTGCTGTAAAGGATCTGCCAGGCACAGCTTCGGGGTTAACTCCCTTAATTAATCAGTCAGCACCTGAATCTACATCCCTGAGACTGACTCCAGCTTCCACCACTCAGGCTGGCAGGCTTAGGAGTGGGAGAGCCTATCGCAACCTGGCCAGACTCAGCTAGCTCCCGCCCTCGGTCTATTTAAGCCTGCCTTTCCTGTTCCTCCAGTGCTTGTGATTCTTTTTCGTGTGGTTTCCTGGCCCAGCTACAGCTCCTTTTATTTTGTTCCTGCTCCATACAGACCCTGGCTTACTGACTACTCTTCTGCTCTTCGTTTGGTACCTCGCACACTCCTGGCTTGACTCGGCTCGTTCACCTCTCTGGTTGCTCACGGTGTTGCCGTGGGCAACTGCCCCTTTCCCTTGCTTTTATTCCCTTGTATGTTTGTCGTGTTTGTCGAGCACTTACTGAGTGCAGGGACCGCCGCCCAGTTGTACCCCGTCGCCTAGGGCGGGTCGTTGCAAGTAGGCAGGGACAGAGTGGCGGGTAGATTAGGGCTCACTTGTCCGTTTCCCTACCCCCCGGTCATTACATAATCACAAGCCCATACCTAGTCTACCCTGGTCCCTGACACCACTATGGACCCCCGTGAGATCCTGGCTCAGCAAATGCAGGGTCTCTCCCTACAGGTCCAGGCCCTGGCTCAGAGGGTCAACCAGCCTGATGCTACCTTGGTAGTTCCCCCCACCGCACCTCTTGAACCCCACCTCAAGTTGCCCGACCGGTTCTCAGGGGACCGGAGGGCTTTTCTCTCCTTTTGGGAGAGTTGTAGGCTTTACTTTCGTTTAAAGCCTCATTCCTCAGGTTCTGAGAGCCAGCGGGTGGGTATAATTATGTCCCGGCTCCAGGAGGGGCCCCAAGAGTGGGCCTTCTCCTTGGCTCCTGACGCCCCTGAACTTTTCTCCGTTGATTGTTTCTTTTCTGCTCTCGGACTTATTTATGACGAGACTGACAGGACTGCCTTTGCCGAGAGTCAGCTGGTGACCTTACGTCAGGGTAAGAGACCTGTTGAGGAGTATTGCTCTGACTTTAGGAAGTGGTGCGTAGCTTCTCGGTGGAATGACCCTGCCTTAAGGTGCCAGTTTAGGTTGGGTCTGTCGAATGCCCTGAAAGACCTGCTAGTTAGCTATCCCTCTTCTGACTCCCTAGACCAGGCTATGGCTTTAGCGGTACGACTTGACCGACGTCTCAGGGAACGACAACATGAACGTTTATGTGTTTTCTCCTCCGACTCCCCCATGATGCCTCCCGAAGTTCCGTTGCTTCGTTCCTCCCCGAAAGACTCAGAGATACCTATGCAACTCGGGGCCTCCGTGTCCCCCCAACAACGTAGAGAATTCCGCAGGAAGAATGGTCTCTGCTTCTACTGTGGGGATGACAAGCATCAAGTGAACAACTGTCCTAAGCGTAAGAATGCAGCCAGAGAACTTCCGCGCCTAAGTGATCATCGGGGAGGTCACTTGGGCGCACAGGTATTTCCAGTAAATAGGAAACGTACTAAGATCTTGCTTCCCTTTCAGGTCTCTTTTGGTGGTAGGTCTGCTACCGGCAGTGCCTTCGTGGATTCAGGGTCCTCTACTAATATTATGTCTGTAGAATTTGCTATGTCTCTTGCTATGCCTCTGATTGATTTGCCTAAACCTGTCCCGGTAGTGGGTATCGACTCCACTCCTCTTGCTAATGGTTATTTTACACAGCATACCCCTGTTTTTGAACTCCTTGTTGGCTCCATGCATTTGGAGCAATGCTCTGTACTGTTGATGCAGGGATTATCGTCCGATTTGGTTCTAGGCCTTCCCTGGTTGCAGTTGCATAATCCTACGTTTGACTGGAATACTGGGGAGCTAACCAAATGGGGTAATGAATGTTGTACGTCATGTTTTTCTGTTAATTCTATTTCTCCCCCTGAGGAGGCGAATAAACTACCCGAGTTTGTTCAGGACTTCGCTGATGTTTTCTCTAGGGAGGCCTCCGAAGTGTTACCTCCTCATAGAGAATACGATTGCGCTATCGAATTGGTACCAGGAGCTAAGCTTCCTAAGGGTAGGATATTTAATCTTTCTTGTCCCGAACGTGAAGCCATGAGAGAGTATATCCAGGAATCTCTGGCCAAGGGTTACATTCGTCCCTCTTCTTCTCCAGTAGGTGCTGGCTTCTTCTTCGTGGGGAAGAAGGATGGTGGTCTTAGGCCATGCATTGACTACCGTAGCCTGAATAAGGTCACGGTAAGGAACCAGTATCCCCTTCCTTTGATTCCTGATCTCTTTAATCAGGTTCAGGGGGCCCAATGGTTCTCTAAATTGGATCTACGGGGGGCGTATAACCTTATCCGCATCAAAGAGGGGGATGAGTGGAAGACTGCGTTTAACACGCCCGAAGGCCATTTCGAATACCTAGTCATGCCCTTTGGGTTGTGTAATGCCCCTGCGGTCTTCCAGAATTTCATAAATGAGATTTTGAGAAATTACCTGGGGATATTTCTTGTAGTGTACCTTGATGACATACTGGTGTTTTCCAAGGACTGGTCCTCCCACATTGAGCATGTCAGGAAGGTGATCCAGGTCCTTCGGGAAAACAAACTGTTTGCAAAAACCTAAAAATGTGTGTTTCGGGTACAGGAGATACCATTTTTGGGTCAAATCCTCACTCCTCATGAATTCCGCATGGACCCCGCCAAGGTTTAGGCTGTGGCGGAATGGGTCCAACCTGCCTCCCTGAAGGCGTTACAGTGTTTTTTGGGGTTCGCTAATTATTACAGGAGATTTATTGCTAACTTCTCGGTCATCGCTAAGCCTCTTACGGACCTCACTCGCAAAGGTGCTGATCTCCTCCACTGGCCTCCTGAGGCTGTCCAGACTTTTGAGGTCCTTAAGAAGTGCTTTATCTCTGCCCCGGTGCTGGTTCAGCCCAACCAAATGGAGCCATTTATCGTGGAGGTTGACGCATCTGAGGTGGGAGTGGGGGCTGTCTTGTCCCAGGGTATCAGGTCCCTCACCCATCTCCGCCCCTGTGCCTACTTCTCCAGGAAGTTTTCGCCAACTGAGAGTAACTATGATATTGGTAACCGCGAACTCTTAGCCATTAAATGGGCATTTGAAGAGTGGCGCCACTTCCTGGAGGGGGCTAGACACCAGGTAACGGTCCTTACCGACCACAAGAATCTGGTTTTCCTAGAATCTGCCCGGAGGCTAAACCCGAGACAAGCTCGATGGGCGTTATTTTTTACCAGATTCAATTTTTTGGTTACCTATAGGGCTGGGTCTAAAAATATTAAGGCTGATGCACTGTCGCGTAGCTTCATGGCCAGCCCTCCTTCGGAGGAAGATCCTGCTTGTATTTTGCCTCCAGGTATAATCATTTCCTCGATTGATTCTGATTTAGTCTCTGAAATTGCTGCTGATCAAGGTTCAGCTCCCGGGAACCTTCCTGAGAACAAGCTGTTTGTTCCCCTGCAATTCCGGCTAAGGGTACTTAGGGAAAATCATGACTCCGCACTATCTGGTCATCCAGGCATCCTGGGTACCAAACACCTCATTACCAGAAATTATTGGTGGCCTGGGTTGCCTAAAGATGTTAAGGCCTACGTCGCCGCTTGTGAGGTTTGTGCTAGGTCCAAGACTCCCAGGTCCCGACCAGCGGGCTTACTGCGTTCGTTGCCCATTCCCCAGAGACCTTGGACACATATCTCCATGGATTTTATCACCGATTTGCCTCCATCCCAAGGCAAGTCGGTGGTGTGGGTGGTGGTAGACCGCTTCAGTAAGATGTGCCACTTTGTGCCCCTCAAGAAACTACCCAACGCCAAGACGTTGGCTACCTTGTTTGTCAAACACATCCTGCGTCTCCATGGGGTCCCTGTCAATATTGTTTCGGACAGAGGGGTACAATTTGTTTCATTGTTTTGGAGAGCCTTCTGTATGAAGTTGGGGATTGATCTGTCCTTCTCCTCTGCCTTCCATCCTGAAACCAATGGCCAAACGGAGAGGACTAATCAATCTCTAGAACAATACTTAAGGTGTTTTGTCTCTGACTGTCAATATGATTGGGTCTCTTTCATTCCCCTCGCCGAATTTTCCCTTAATAACCGGGTCAGTAACTCGTCAGGGGTCTCTCCCTTTTTCTGTAATTTTGGGTTTAATCCACGGTTCTCCTCCGTTTCACCTGGTAGTTCCAACAATCCCGAGGTAGAGGTCGTTCATCGGGAACTGTGCACAGTCTGGGCCCAGGTTCAGAAGAACCTAGAGACGTCCCAGAGCGTACAAAAAACTCAGGCTGATAGAAAACGTTCTGCTAACCCCCTGTTTATGGTCGGGGATCTGGTGTGGTTATCGTCTAGGAACTTGCGTCTCAAGGTTCCGTCCAAGAAGTTTGCTCCCCGGTTTATTGGGCCGTATAAGGTCATTGAGGTCCTCAATCCTGTCTCCTTCCGGCTGGAGTTACCCCCGTCTTTTCGTATACACGACGTGTTTCATGCCTCCCTCCTTAAACGCTGCTCCCCGTCCTTGGCTCCCTCGAGGAGACCTCCTGTTCCCGTCCTCACCCCTGAGGGGGTGGAATTCGTGGTGGCCAGGATTGTGGACAGCAAGATGGTCCAAGGCTCCCTCCAGTACCTGGTCCATTGGAGAGGTTACGGGCCCGAGGAGAGGACTTGGGTACCCGCCCGGGATGTTCACGCTGGGGTATTGGTCAGGAGGTTCCACCTGCGTTTCCCCAGTAAGCCAGGTCCACTTAGAAAGGGTCCGGTGGCCCCTCATAAAAGGGGGGGTACTGTAAAGGATCTGCCAGGCACAGCTTCGGGGTTAACTCCCTTAATTAATCAGTCAGCACCTGAATCTACATCCCTCAGACTGACTCCAGCTTCCACCACTCAGGCTGGCAGGCTTAGGAGTGGGAGAGCCTATCGCAACCTGGCCAGACTCAGCTAGCTCCCGCCCTCGGTCTATTTAAGCCTGCCTTTCCTGTTCCTCCAGTGCTTGTGATTCTTTTTCGTGTGGTTTCCTGGCCCAGCTACAGCTCCTTTTATTTTGTTCCTGCTCCATACAGACCCTGGCTTACTGACTACTCTTCTGCTCTTCGTTTGGTACCTCGCACACTCCTGGCTTGACTCGGCTCGTTCACCTCTCTGGTTGCTCACGGTGTTGCCGTGGGCAACTGCCCCTTTCCCTTGCTTGTATTCCCTTGTATGTTTGTCGTGCACTTACTGAGTGCAGGGACCGCCGCCCAGTTGTACCCCGTCGCCTAGGGCGGGTCGTTGCAAGTAGGCAGGGACAGAGTGGCGGGTAGATTAGGGCTCACTTGTCCGTTTCCCTACCCCCCGGTCATTACAATTGCTTGCAGAAGGTTGCGTCGGATTTCGGAAATCCGTTGGCGCCGGGTAAAACTGAGGGCCCAGTCTCCACCATCTGTTTTTTAGGGATCGCAATTGATTCGGTCGCTATGGAGTGCAAGCTGCCTGAGGATAAGTTACTACCCTTGCGGCAGGAAGTGAGGCGGGCCTGCCGACTAAAAAAGATCACTTTGCGCGAACTCCAGTCGCTGCTGGGGAAGTTGAATTTTGCCTGTAGGATTATGCCAATGGGTAGAATTTTTAGTAGGCGCTTGGCTGCAGCGACGGCGGATATCAGGGCTTCCCATCATTTTGTGAGGCTTGGTTTGGAACACAAGGCAGATCTGCAGGTATGGGACGAGTTCCTCGGGCAGTATAATGGTAAATCTTTGTGGATGTCCCCGGTGCAAGAAATGAGTGATGTGGAGTTGTTTACTGACGCGGCGGGGTCCGGGCATTTTGGCGCATATGCGGGGGGTCAATGGTGTGCGGGGAACTGGCCAGACAGCTGGGTGGTCAGTGGCCTTACGCGAAATCTGGCCCTGCTCAAGCTGTTTCCCATCGTGGTTGCAGCGACCATTTGGGGGGACAGGCTCAGGGATAAAAAGGTTAGTTTCCACTGTGATAACATGGGGTTGGTGTTAGCAATTAACAACTTATCAGCATCATCTCTACCGGTGGTTCAGTTGTTGCGTCACCTAGTGTTATTGTGCTTGTCTCTAAACGCGTGGGTGGTGGCGGTGCATGTTCCAGGGGTGTCCAACTGTATTGCTGATGCTCTTTCTCGCTCGCAGTGGGATCGTTTTCGTCAATTGGCACCGGGAGCGGATGCGTCCGGCTTGGCTTGCCCGGAGCATCTCTGGGAGCTGGTTTCGGTCCCGTGGAAGGGTTGATTGAACGATCGCTGGCTAGGGCGACTTGGAACGCTTATTCGGCTTGTTGGCAGCAATGGGAGGATTGGGTAAGAGTATTGGGCAACGTCTGCACAGAGCAAAACAGGTTGGTAGCATTGTTGTACTGGTTGTGTGATGCGTGGGAGGCGGGGTTTTCGCTGGCTAAGGTGAATAGTTTCATTGCTGGTTTGGCGTTCGGTTTCAAATAAGGGTATGTTCACACGTAGTCAACAAAAACGTCTGAAAATCCAGAGCTGGTTTCAAGGGAAAACAGACCCTGCTTTTCAGACGTTTTTTACCAACTCGCATTTTTCGCGGCGTTTTTCGCGCCGTTTTCGCGGCGTTTTTTACGTCCGTTTTTGGAGCTGTTTTCATTGGAGTCTATGAGAAAACAGCTCCAAAAACGTCCAAAGAAGTGTCCTGCACTTCTTTTGACGAGGCTGTATTTTTACGCGTCGTCGTTTGACAGCTGTCAAACGACGATGCATAAATAACAGGTCGTCTGCACAGTACGTCGGCAAACCCATTCAAATGAGTGGGCAGATGTTTGCCGACGTATTGGAGCCGTATTTTCAGACGTAAAACGAGGCATAATACGCCTCGTATACGTCTGAAATTTGGCCGTGTGAACATACCCTTACGGGGTTTCCAGGATGTATCCAAGCATTTTCTAGTAAGGCAAGCTTTGAAAGGTTTGCGTAGAGGCAGGGCCGAAGCAGATCAGAGGCGACCCGTTTCTTTTGCCCTCCTTGGTTCACTGGGCGCATCGCTGGGGGCTGTTTGTAATTCACCTTATGAGGTAGATTTGTTTCGGTTGGCTTTTTCCCTCGCGTTTTTTGGAGCACTCCAAATTGGGGAGTTGGTCTCCCCTAGTAAGGCTAAGGCTGGGGGGTTGCGACATGCGGAGGTTGGTCTTTACGGGGATAGACTCGAGTTCTTGGTGCGGCGGTCCAAGACCGATCAGTTGGGCCGAGGTAAGCGGATAGTGTTGTTTGCTCTCCCGGGATCGACGATGTGTCCGGTCGCTTGCATGGGTGCGTTCAGGCCACTTGGCGAGGTGCCGGACGCGCCATTGCTCCGCCATGAGGATGGCGCGTTTCTGTCTAAGTATCAATTTGATGCAATATTCAAAAAATGCTTGGCTGTGGTTGGTGTGGGGGACGGGTGTTACTCGTCTCACTCATTCAGAATTGGCGCGGCTACGGAAGCTGGGCGTTGGGGGTTGGATGACGAGGGTGTGCGTCGCATTGGCCGCTGGGAGTCCAATAGGTTTAGGTCTTACGTTCGCCCTCATTTGTTATGAGTTGTACGTTGTTTCTTATGGTTTTCTTTGAGTTTCTTGTCCTTTCTTTTCAGATCATCGCCCATGTTTAGTCTGGCTGTTAGGACATTCTTTTGTGCACTGGGGGGCACTGCGGGTGGACGTGCACACGGATGGCCGCCAGCTTCGCATTCCGCGTCGGGATGCGGTGTTACATTGGTTAGGATTTCGAGGTATGTTATCGAGCCGGGTATTGGCCGAGTTTCAAACATATGCTCGCCTGGATAGAGTCCCGGAGGTTTTGGTGTTACATGTTGGGGGAAACGATCTAGGGGTACGCCCCTTTCGTGAGCTAGTGCGGGATATAAAGCACAATTTGTTGTGTCTGTGGGCGTCTCATCCGTCCTATGATGATTGTTTGGTCGGACATAGTCCCGAGGAAGGCTTGGCGCCTGGCAAGGTCGGTGGAGAGGGTTAACAAGGCCCGCATTAAGGTGAATCGGCCCGCATTAAGGTGAATCGGGCGGTGTCACGATTCGTTGCCAAGAACGGGGGCATTTGTGTTCGCCACAGGGATCTGGAGTCCGGGTTTGGGAATTATTGGCGTAGTGATGGGGTGCAATTGACCGAGGTTGGAAATGATCTGTGGAGCTTGGCCTTAGCAGAAGGAATTGAGAGGGCGGTTGTAGTTTGGAGGAACTCACAGGCTTAAGGTAGTCAAGGCCTGTTTCGCTGTGGCGGGGGGAGTCCTTGAGGTCGGTCAGTACAAAATGGTGGGGGGGTCGCATCGGGGGTATGCGTCCCCCAAAAAGGTATATCATTTGAAGACTTCATAGGGTGTTATCCCTTTGAAGTGGTCTTCTGGTGGTTGGAGCCATCTGCAGAGGTGAGCGGTGCCTCCGAGCTGGTTTACGGCTGGAGGTAAAGAGTTGGTGGTGGTTTGCAGATGCCTAACTTAAAGAAAAATCCGGTCTTAAAATGGCTTCAAGGACTTCCCCTGCTCTGTTAAAGTATTAAAAATGTTGATTGTTAATTCTGATTCTGACCCATGTTGGGTCATGTGAATTAGAGGTGGAGTTATCCGAATGTTTCGGATTAAATTGCATTTAAATAATGTAAATAAATAAACGGCTGCTGTGGCCATTTCATATCCAACCTCGGTTGTCACGTGTCGTTATTGGGAGATGGGCCGGAAAAGGGGGTGAATAGGTTTAGAAGGTTAAATAGCACATGACTCTACTTAGGCCAGTCAAGCACAATATTTCCAAATGCAATGAGTAGGCCTTGCTCAAAAAACTTTATTTGCTCAAAATTTGTGTTAGTCAATAAAGTTACAGCAATATTTTTTACAGATTTAAATTCACTACATGCTTTATGTTGACCGTATTGAGTCTGTGGTTTTCTTAATGAAGGTGAATGGAGACATAGAAAATACAAGCCTCATGCACACAACAAATCTTGTTGATAATAGTTGCTATTTTCTGCTGTTTATGAGTAGACAGGATCAGAGACATGGTTACCCTACTGCAGAGGCGTAGCTAGGTTCTCCAGCACCCGGGGCAAAGATTCAGTTTGGCGCCCCCCCCCCCCCCAACCTCTTTCCCGACATCTCCTTCCCCCTCGCCGTGTTTGTTTTCTCTACCAATCGAAGTGTCATTTATTTTTATGTAACGCGAGCATAAAAACATTTGTACATTTTACAAGCAATATGGTTCTATACACAACACCAGAACCAAGCTCAGTACATATATACAGCCCCAGAAGCAAGCTCACTACATATATACTACACAAGCACAAATACAGCTCAATTTAGTGCAACCCCTGCCGTATAGGTGTGTACGCCGTAAAACTACAGCTCCCAGCATGGCCCGAACAATGGTAAGGATATGCTGGGAGATGCCGTTTCACAAAAAATAAATCATATCATAATCACACCATCCATCATCTCGCTGCAGATCATACAGTGACTACAGTGCTGATTAGAGGCAGAATAAACATTTACATTAAGTGACTTACCGGTGACGTCTCAGATTCTAGTTCTTTCTCTCCATCCGGTCCAGACCTCTATGGTGGCTTCTCCCGGTCACAGACCATTTCTGCAGTTTGCCGCTCACATGTCTTCAGCTTCTCACTTTTCCAACATTTCTGCACCTATAAATAAATAAATATAAAGTTATCATTATACCACACACTACGCCCCTAAATATAATAGCGCCATATACTGCACCTCTAATTATAATAGCACCATACACCGTGTCCCACACACACACACACTGTGCCCACTGTAGATAGTGCCTGCCATAGAGTCCCCTGTAGATAGTGCCTGCCATATAGCCCACCCCTGTATATAGTGCTCCACTAGATAGTCCACCCCTGTATATAGTGCTCCACAGATAGCCCACCTTTGTATATACTATATACAAGGGTGGGCTATCTGTGGAGCACTATATACAGGGGTGGACTATATGTACAAAAGGGCTATATACAGGGGCGGGCTTTCTGTGGAGCACTATAGGGGGAGCTATTTGTGGGATACTATATACAGGGGTGGGCTATATCTACAGGGGGACTATATCTACAGGGGGACTATATCTACAGGGGTGGGCTATCTACAGGGGTGGGCTATCTACAGGGGGACCATATGTACAGGGGACCATATCTACAGGTGTGGACTATATCTACAGGGGTGGGCTATATCTACAGGGGTGGGCTATATCTACAGGGCTGGGCTATATCTACAGGGCTGGGCTATATCTACAGGGCTGGGCTATATCTACAGGGGTGGGTTATATCTACAGGGCTGGGCTATATCTACAGGGGTGGGCTATATCTACAGGGGTGGGCTATATCTACAGGGGTGGGCTATATCTACAGGGGTGGGCTATATCTACAGGGGTGGGCTATATCTACAGGGCTGGGCTATATCTACAGGGGTGGGCTATATCTACAGGGGTGGGCTATATCTACAGGGGTGGGCTATATCTACAGGGGTGGGCTATATCTACAGGGGTGGGCTATAGCTACAGAGGTGGGCTATATCTACAGGGGTGGGCTATATCTACAGGGGTGGGCTATATCTACAGGGGGCTATATACTATATAGGCCCCCCTGCAGCTATGGCCCACCCCTGTATATGGTGCTCCATAGATAGCCCACCCCAGTATATAGCCCCCCTGTAGATATAGTCCCCCTGTATATATCCCACCCCCTGTAGATATGGTCCCCCTGTAGATAGCCCACCCCAGTATATAGCCCCCTGTAGATATAGTCCCCCTGTATATAGCCCACCCCCTGTAGATATAGTCCCCCTGTATATAGCCCACCCCCTGTAGATATAGCCCCCCTGTAGATATAGTCCCCCTGTATATAGCCCACCCCCTGTAGATATAGTCCACCTGTATATAGCCCACCCCCTGTAGATATGGTCCCCCTGTAGATAGCCCACCCCAGTATATAGCCCCCTGTAGATATAGTCCCCCTGTATATAGCCCACCCCCTGTAGATATAGTCCACCTGTATATAGCCCACCCCCTGTAGATATAGTCCCCCTGTATATAGCCCACCCCCTGTAGATATAGCCCCCCTGTAGATATAGTCCCCCTGTAGATAGCCCACCCCCTGTAGATATAGTCCACCTGTATATAGCCCACCCCCTGTAGATATAGTCCACCTATATATAGCCCACCCCCTGTAGATATAGCCCCCCTGTAGATATAGTCCCCCTGTATATAGCCCACGCCCTGTAGATATAGTCCACCTGTATACAGCCCACCCCCTGTAGATATAGTCCACCTGTATATAGCCCACCCCCTGTAGATATGGTCCCCCTGTAGATAGCCCACCCCAGTATATAGCCCCCTGTAGATATAGTCCCCCTGTATATAGCCCACCCCCTGTAGATATAGTACACCTGTATATAGCCCACCCCCTGTATATATAGTCCACCTGTATATAGCCCACCCCCTGTAGATATAGCCCCCCTGTAGATATAGTCCCCCTGTATATAGCCCACCCCCTGTAGATATAGTCCCCCTGTATATAGCCCACCCCCTGTAGATATAGTCCACCTGTATATAGCCCACCCCCTGTAGATATAGTCCACCTGTATATAGCCCACCCCCTGTAGATATAGTCCACCTGTATATAGCCCACCCCCTGTAGATATGGTCCCCCTGTAGATAGCCCACCCCAGTATATAGCCCCCTGTAGATATAGTCCCCCTGTAGATAGCCCACCCCCTGTAGATATAGTCCACCTGTATATAGCCCACCCCCTGTAGATATCGTCCCCCTGTATATAGCCCACCCCCTGTAGATATAGCCCCCCTGCAGATATAGTCCCCCTGTATATAGCCCACCCCCTGTAGATATAGTCCCCCTGTATATAGCCCACCCCCTGTAGATATAGTCCACCTGTATATAGCCCACCCCCTGTAGATATAGTCCCCCTGCAGATATAGCCCACCCCCTATATATAGCCCCCCTGTATATAGCCCACCCCTGTATATAGCCCCCCTGTATATAGCCCAGCCCGGTATATAGCCCACCCCTGTAGATATAGCCCCCATGTCGATATAGCCCACCCCCTGTAGATATAGTCCACCTGTATATAGCCCACCCTCTGTAGATATAGTCCCCTTGTATATAGCCCACCCCCTGTAGATATAGCCCCCCCCTGTAGATATAGTCCGTCCCCCCGCAGATACAACCACACACTTCTATTAAAATAAAAAAATAAAAATATTCAAACTCACCTTATTCCCGCTCCCACGCCGTCCGGCAGCCATGGAGACCTGCTCTCTTCTGTGCAGGTCTCCAGGGGGTTGAACACAGCGTCTATGAAAGGCGCTGATTGGCTGGGCAGGATGACTTTCCCTGCCAGTCAGTCAGCGCCTTTCATCGACGGAAGCGTCACTGGTACAAAAGGTACCAGTCGCTTCATTCGTGGAGAGGCGCTGAATGGCCGGGCACGGAACGTGCCCGGTCATTCATTGCTTCTAATTGTACCTGTGTCCTTGCGACACAGGTACAATTATAGTGCAGGAGGAGGTGGCGCTAGCGCCCCCCTCTGAGCTGCGCCCGGGGCACGTGCCCCGCCTGCCCCCCCCCCTAGCTACGCCCCTGCCTACTGCCAGACTAATATAGGCTAAAGGCTTAGTAGGCCAAGGATTTTCAAGAGTGCATAGGGAGCCCCCCACTGACAGACTGATATAGGCTGAAGGGTTAGTAAGCCAAGGATTTTGCAGAGTTCATGGGGACTTCTGAGTCTAAGTGTGACTATGGTATAGGGCAGGCCACCCAATGTACAGGTTGGGGAAAGACAGCAGCAGATATTGTTAGATGCGGGGAAGGAGCAGTGAAGAACCTGGAGAAATTAACTAAAGAGGCTCTGTCAACAGATTCTCAAATCCCTATCTCCTATTGCATGTAATCGGCGCTGCAATGTAGATAACAGTAACGTGTTTTTTTTTTTAAAAACTTTCATTTTTGGCCAAGTTATGAGCTATTTTATATATATGCATATATATGAGCTTTGAAATGGACAACTGGGCGTGTTTTTTTTCGTATGTCCAACTGGGCGTGTATTGTGTTTTTAACTGGGCGTGTTTACTTGTTTTACTAACTGGGCGTTGTGAATAGAAGTGTATGATGCTAACCAATCAGTGACCAGTCAGCATCATGCACTCCTCTCCATTCATTTACACAGCAGCATCACATTCTTACTAGAACGATGTGCAGCCACATACACAGATATTAACGTAAATCAAGTGTCCTGATAATGAATACACATGACTAGAGATGAGCGAACCGGGACAACCGAACCCGGTTTCGGTCCGAACTTCCGGAAAAGTTCGGTTCGCAGCGAATCCGAACTTCACCGGGTTCGGCCGAACCCGTTTTGACCGAATCCGTTCAAAAATATTATACAAATCGGCAGCCACTTGTCTCTATCAATCACTGATAGAGAAAAGAGGCTGCTGATTAAAAATAAAATAAAAAGCATTTCATACGTACCTGGTCGTTGTCTTGGTGACGAGTCCCTCTTCTTCCTCCAGTCCGACCTTCTTTTCTGACGCGGCAGCCTGTGATTGGCTGCAGAGGCCTCTGCAGCCTGTGATTGGCTGCAGAGGCCTCTGCAGCCTGTGATTGGCTGCAGCGCTCACATGGGCTGCATCATCATCAAGGAATGTCGGGCCGGATGTCGAGAGGGACGCGTCACCAAGGCAACAGCCAGGAGACCGGACTGGAGGAAGCAGGGAGTTCCCGGTAAGTATGAACATCTTTTTTTTTTTACAGGTTACTCTATATTGTGATCGGTAGTCACTGTCCAGGGTGCTGAAACAGTTACTGCCGATCAGTTAACTCTTTCAGCACCCTGGACAGTGACTATTTACTGACGTCGCCTAGCAACGCTGCCGTAATGACGGTGCACACATGTAGCCACCCGTCATTACGGGGCCTCATGCACACGACCGTAAAAACACCCGTTATTACGGGTCGTAATTACGACCCGAAATAGCGGGCCCATAGACTTCTGTTAGCCACGGGTACCTTCCCATTTTCTCACGGGAAGGTGCCCATGCCGTTAAAAAGATAGAACATGTTCTATTTTTTTATTTTACGGGCCGTGCTCGTAATTACGACTCGTAATTACGAGCACGGCCCGGCACGGCCGGCCACGGGCAGCCGGCCGCTTTTGCGAGCGGTGCTGTCATTATAAGGGTATGTTCACACGACAGCGTCCGTAACAGCTGAAATTACGGGGATGTTTCTGCCTGAAAACATCCCCGTAATTTCAGCCGTAACGGCATGTGCAGGCGCTTGAACGCCGCGTCCATTAAGGACGTAATTGGCGCTGCTATTCATTGGAGTCAATGAATAACGGCTCCAATTACGACCAAAGAAGTGACAGGTCACTTCTTTGACG